>NC_081231.1:1622759-1682048 GCF_902713425.1 Acipenser ruthenus
TTGTTTGTGTTGCTTTACTGCAGCGCCACTCACAGGAACGAAGCAGCACTGCAGCTTCAAAAGATATTTAAAAAAAATGAGTTTCTGTCAATAATATTTTTGTATTTAATGTGTTTTGTAGATAACAGGTTGTTAAATATCTTTACACCAGAGGCAGAAACCAAAATGTACCGGTAGGTACACTTCCCTCCCCCTCCACAGTGATCCTACATAAAAGCATTAGATATTTTATTTGGAATTGTTTGTCTGGGAGTCATTGAGTTTACCCGGTTTCTCGTTACAAATACATTTAGACAATCGGTTGTATTTTCTTTTGTCAAAACGTACAGGAGAAGGAAACAGTTTGAACAACGTGGACATTATCTCAGTACAGCTGAAGAGAGAGATCTCTAAAATGTATAACTTAAATTCATTAAAAACTCTTAATGTCTAAATCTCATCAGTTTGAGAAAACGCATCTCTCTTATGAACGTCACCGCCCTCCCGCTGAACCGCAGAGGTAAATAAAGAACAAAAACAAAACGCAAGACTATAAAATGTGTTTGCTTCTCATTTGTTTCAAAACGAACGTCAGAGATTGAGAAGGGAGAAGTTCTGGGCGCCTGAAATGGCAACGGAACAATACATTAGAAAAATACACTAAAACAAAAAACTCCTGCAGGTTTCCATTCTGTAGTTTCTGTGTGCTAGTGAGCAGCAATGCTGCCTGTGTCACCCAACACTGCTGCTAATCATTAATAACATGCATCTACAGCAATAACGGCCATAGCTACCGCTTCCATTGATTCCAGGACTGACTGAATTCAACCGAGTTTAAAACAGGCATCCTATGACACTTAAACCAGGGTGGAACGGCGTGACCACCGAGCCACCCAAGATGCAGGTTCGAGCCCACACCCTTGCACAGACATTGCAGTCTGGTGCTGCAACTATTAAGCTACTGCCCACCCTCATCATACCAAAAAAAAAAAAAAAGATCTTCTGCTGTAAAGACATTTTAGTCTTCTTTAAAAATACGACTCAATTAAGGTGATACAAACCAACTTGTCTGGTTTTTGGGATGACAAAAAGGTTTTTTTCTGCTGCATTAAAAAGAGCAAGGAGAGCACAGTGTGTACTGAGTGGGAACAAATAAGTAAGTAAGTCAGGTGGGATAGCACTGATGAAGACACCAGACAGATTTGGTTGAGTGTGTTGGATCAAGTAAGATAAAACAGACATATATAAAATATTACATAAATAACCATGTTGTTCCTTGTGCTTTAAAAGACAGAGGATTTAAAAAAGAAAAAAAAAAAAGAAAAAAAAATACAAAGTTCATAAAAAGCTGAACTCGGAATACGCAACCTGTTCTTGCTGTTGTGGTTGTGTCTTACAAAGAGCTGCATTTTGTATATTCCCCTCCCCCCCCCCCCCGTACACGCACACGCACACACACACACAATGCAGTAAAACTTAAAACTAAAAGTAAAAATTAAAAAGAGGGAGGCTAGGAGTCGTAGTCCTCATCATCGCTGCCCTCGTGGTGCCTGGGGGGCGGGGCCGGGGGCGGGGCTGGGGGCGTGGTCACCGGCACCCCCAGCACCGCCTGCATGGAGCCCATCTGCAGGTAGGGCGGCGCCGCAGAGCTGAAACAAGGAAGGAGGAGGTTTGAGCCAAACAGGAGTCCAAACCATCACTGCGTCCAGGACAGGGGTGGCCTAAGCTGATTCTTCCACTCCTGGTCTTTGTTCCAACCCTGTTCTAAATTGTTTTAGCAGTTAAGCTTCCATCCAGACTTGCTTCAACACCCCTGGACTAAACTACAAATCAGTTTATGTACATTTCACACTTTCTTTTTTCTAGCCCTTCATGCACACAGAAGTTACACCATTTGAGCAGAATGTTTTAACCCTCTGCGGTCCATTTATTCAGCGCGTCAGGTCCAATTTATTTTCACACGCGCAGTTTATTTTAGACTGTTTAAAATATATTTTTTTTCACAGTAAAACAGGTTTAAAAGGCACTATCAACAGGACACTCAGTACTCCATCCCCAGCCCCGCCCCACCCCTCGTTCACTGTATTTTTCACATACCTCTTCATAGTCGTACATACCGATAAATCATCTCCTGATCACTCGTTTTGTCACCAAACTCCTCAATAATGTGATCCGAGTCATTATTTTATTACTATAACATCTCAAAAAGCTCTGCAAATGTCTGTGATATTCTCTGAGAGCTGGATACAGAAGCAGCTATCTTGTTTGTGTATGTCTGTGTTATCTATGTGGTGTCGGGGCGATCTGTATTCATTCGATACGCCCCTTTTTTTCAGCTTCTCTCGGCTCCTATCGGTCTCACTCGGCCATTGAATGGTTTTGTCTGCTTTTTCCGGAGAAAAAAACGACTAGAGACCTGTTTTTTGCGTCTTTTTGATGATGTCGGACAGGGTCCAACATTCAACCGGAAAGGGAAAATTGCAATGTCGGACCAGGTCCGACACAGGACCGCAAAGGGTTAAGCAGGGATCTCACCTCTGAAACCTGGCTGCAGGGCGGGGGTTTGTACTGCTGGGCTGAGAAACCATCTCCTCCTCCTCTTCATCCTCCTCTCCTTCTGTCTCACTGTCTTCAGAGTCGTCCTGCGATCGGGGTGGAAAGACAGTGTGAGCTTGGAAAGAGGCAGGACCCTTTCAGCTGCGAGTTTATTAACAGATGAGCAACGTTACAGTGGCTTATTACTCACCGTTCAGTGTACTAGAGCCTTCACCACTCACTCTCTCTACAGGAAACCGAAACGAACCAACAGAGTGGACAAAATGCAGAATGCCACAAAACAACAGTTTTCTTTAACATGACCTTATATTTTACTGGTTGAGTTCGATGTTAAATTAATTGTTCCGCATACAGCTGCACAAACAACTCCTAGTAGTAAACCTACACATGTGGCTTATTCATGCTGTGATGAGAAGTGAGATCAGTTAACTAAGAGTAGAATTACTAGGGGTCTGATTGTTCAAACTCCTGGTCATTTCAATAATAGACTTCATTGAGGGGAGCTCTGAACCCCAGGACTGGGTGCAGCAACAGCAGCAGCAGCAGGGCTAGTGTGAGTTTCTAACCCTGCTCAAACTCCTGGCTCCTGATCATTTCAATATTAACAATAATAATACTAGACTTCATTGTGCAGGACTGGGTGCAGCAGCAGCAGCAGCAGCAGCAGCAGGGCTAGTGTGAGTTTCTAACCCTGCTCAAACTCCTGGCTCCTGATCATTTCAATATTAACAATAATAATACTAGACTACATTGAGGGGAGCTCTGAACCCCAGGACTGGGTGCAGCAGCAGCAGCAGCAGGGCTAGTGAGAGTTTCTAACCCTGCTCAAACTCCTGGCTCCTGATCATTTCAATATTAATAATAATAATAATACTAGACTTCATTGAGGGGAGCTCTGAACCCCAGGACTGGGTGCAGCAGCAGGGCTGGTGTGTTTCAAGCCCTGACACTGCAGTAGTGTGGCTCAGACCCACCTCCTGTTCGGACTCTGTCCCCGACTGCTTCTTATCTTTCCCTTTCATTCCCGCGCCTCCATTTTTCCGACCGGATCCCGGCTTTCTCCCTCTAAAAAGAAAAGGGGAGACAGGACACCCAAATGTACTTTCCGTCACATCAAAACACACTGGTAAAAGAGCTCAGTCAAGCTTTAAACCTACTTAAAAAATGAGCACTGTTCATTTGACTCTCAGAAATGTTACCTTATTAATAATCAGAATGTAAAAAAAACAAAAACATTGTTTTGTATGTTGAGATTTAACAAATGGCTCAGTTTCAAATCCGTCCCGGGGCAGTGGGAGACCCACCTGCGCGCCCCCCTCTCCCCCCTGTCAGTGGGGGGGTCCTCTCCATCTCCCTGCATGTCAGGCACAGCCGCTACCAGGTCCTTCAAGAAGTCAAACTGCTGCTCCAGCTCAATGCACTGCTTTCTGCAAGGCAACAAAACCAGCGCTTCAACAATACAAACACACGTGTATACAGCGCCCTTCACGCCACGGTAGAAGAAATGTCCCAATTGCATAGAAGTTCTATATATGACATACAAAAATAAATGCAGTACCCAAACACAGCAGAATCGACCCCTCCTACTCTGCACTGGACTTGCCTGACCTCAGCACCATGTTTTGACCCCTTCACTACTAATATGTCATTGTAGATATAAACTTGCTGTATTCCAAGTTCATGTTGTATTTTCATCGTACTATTGCACTTACTGTAAACTGCACTTGCTGTAAGCTTGCCCTGTAACACCTGTAAGTCACCTTGGATAAAGGCGTCTGCCAAATAAATAAATAAATAAATAAATAAATAAATAAATAAATAATACAAACAGGCCCTATATCCTAACAGGGGAAAAACAATCAACCAGAACATATACATATATTATTATTATTATTATTATTACTATTATTTATTTCTTAGCAGACACCCTTATCCAGGGCGACTTACAACTGTTACAAGATATCACATTATTTTTACATACAATTACCCATTTATACAGCTGGGTTTTTACTGGAGCAATCTAGGTAAAGTACCTTGCTCAAGGGTACAGCTGGGATTGAACCCACGACCCTCCGGTCAAGAGTCCGGAGCCCTAACCACTACTCCACACTGCTGCCCTGCATATATTAGCTCAAAGAGCCGGCTGCCCAACATTTCGATAAGTTGTATATATCTCTCAAAGGAGCAAATATTATACATTTATATATTAAATACCTGAATAGAAGGCGTAATTGGTTCAATGAAGTGACTCTGGCTGGTATGTTTGTAAACAGATACTTGGGCTAGAATGGCCCTTGTTGTGTAATCCTGACCCAAAGACTGCATATTGTATATGATAAGGGAGGATAGGATCAACAGAACACAGTAACGATGCATGCCAGGTGCCTCGGGCATCATCACTTCAATCACAGCGCCAGCACCGCAGCAGGGAACTACAGTGGCAACATGGCATCTCGGTCAATCGATGCAGGAGACAGAGCTGCACAATGCCAGTCTGTAACAAGCACACGGGCTCTCGAGTCTCGCCCGGTACTTACAGATGTGACGAGGTCATCGTTTTGGCGTTTCGGGATTGCGTCACGTGGCAGGCCTTGGTCAGGAGGGATTCGAGGAACAGTTCGAGGGCCCGAGCTGCAGAGGAAGTCAAGGAGGTTCGGGACTCGGGTTCGGCATTGCACTGCTCACAACCTAGTCGAGCTTCATGGTGCTATAACAGTGGTGCCTGGGTCAGTGATACTCTATTCCATCAACATCAGGGTCTAGTGCTATATATTAAAAAGACATTTCAGAGGGCTGGATCGCATCAATATCAGGGTCTAGTGCTGTATGTTATAAAGACATTTCAGAGGGCTGGATCGCATCAATATCAGGGTCTAGTGCTATATATTATAAAGACATTTCAGAGGGCTGGATCACATCAATATCAGGGTCTAGTGCTGTATATTATAAAGTCATTTCAGAGGGCTGGATCCCATCAATATCAGGGTCTAGTGCTATATATTATAAAGTCATTTCAGAGGGCTGTATCCCATCAATATCAGGGTCTAGTGCTATATATTATAAAGACATTTCAGAGGGCTGGATCGCATCAATATCAGGGTCTAGTGCTATATATTATAAAGACATTTCAGAGGGCTGGATCGCATCAATATCAGGGTCTAGTGCTATATATTATAGAGACATTTCAGAGGGCTGGATCGCATCAATATCAGGGTCTAGTGCTATATATTATAAAGACATTTCAGAGGGCTGGATCGCATCAATATCAGGGTCTAGTGCTGTATATTATAAAGACATTTCAGAGGGCTGGATCGCATCAATATCAGGGTCTAGTGCTGTATATTATAAAGACATTTCAGAGGGCTGGATCGCATCAATATCAGGGTCTAGTGCTATATATTATAAAGACATTTCAGAGGGCTGGATCGCATCAATATCAGGGTCTAGTGCTATATATTATAAAGACATTTCAGAGGGCTGGATCACATCAATATCAGGGTCTAGTGCTGTATATTATAAAGTCATTTCAGAGGGCTGGATCCCATCAATATCAGGGTCTAGTGCTATATATTATAAAGTCATTTCAGAGGGCTGTATCCCATCAATATCAGGGTCTAGTGCTATATATTATAAAGACATTTCAGAGGGCTGGATCGCATCAATATCAGGGTCTAGTGCTATATATTATAAAGACATTTCAGAGGGCTGGATCGCATCAATATCAGGGTCTAGTGCTATATATTATAGAGACATTTCAGAGGGCTGGATCGCATCAATATCAGGGTCTAGTGCTATATATTATAAAGACATTTCAGAGGGCTGGATCGCATCAATATCAGGGTCTAGTGCTGTATATTATAAAGACATTTCAGAGGGCTGGGTCGCATCACTATCAGGGTCTAGTGCTGTATATTATAAAGACATTTCAGAGGGCTGTATCACATCAATATCAGGGTCCAGTGCTATATATTATAAAGACATTTCAGAGGGCTGGATCGCATCAATATCAGGGTCTAGTGCTATATATTATAAAGACATTTCAGAGGGCTGGATCGCATCAATATCAGGGTCTAGTGCTATATATTATAAAGACATTTCAGAGGGCTGGATCGCATCAATATCCGGGTCTAGTGCTGTATATTATAAAGACATTTCAGAGGGCTGTGTCGCACAATATCAGGGTCTAGTGCTGTATATTATAAAGACATTTCAGAGGGCTGGATCGCATCAATATCAGGGTCTAGTGCTATATATTATAAAGACATATCCAACAGCTGTATGTAAATGCAAGTTTTGCTATAGCTAGAACTGCTATATATTAATATATGGTAATTACTGAAGCATTTATATATAAAGCACATGTATTAGGCGTTGAATAAGCATTGAATATACAAATCAATTCAGGGCAGCATCTACATTGATAAGCATGTTTGACAACAGCTGGAAGCATTAGAGCAAGGGTGTCACGCTCCAGTCCTCCGGGGGCTTCTGGGTTTCACTCAAGCTCTCAATTAACTTTATTGATTAAATTAATTGTTCAATTTTATCAAGGTCTTTTACAGTTGATGATTTGAAAAAAAAAATAATAATTTAAAAATGCACTTGATTCAAGGTAAACATTGTGAGGCCTGGAGAGAAGAGTGTCCAATTAATGAAATAATAATTTAGACCAATAACTCCCAACTCCCCCCTCCCTCTCCAGGAACGGAGTTTTGAGCCCTGGGTTAGACAAGCCCACGAGCACCCCGGGTTTGAAGGATACAGATAATGACAGGCACTGCCGCTGCAACTTTCCCAATCTCTTCATCCGTCTGCATGATCTTCTTTATACGAGCCTGAGAAAGAAGGGAAGAAGAAGCCACGCATCAGAGCTCATCCAACCCCTTCAAAACACACCATCATAAAGTCACCACGACAGAGGGAAGGAGACGCTTCTTCACTCAGAGAGTGGTGAGGGGATGGAATGGGTTACCTGGTCATGCTGTTGAGGCTGAATCACTGGGATCCTTTAAGACCCGACTTAAAGTTTTGAGATCAATCTGTTTTTTTAGGAACCGGACGAGCGCTGACAGGCTGAATGGCCTCCTCTCATTCAAAAATTGTCTTCTGAAATATTATTATTAAGTTTTTATTTCTTAGCAGACACCCTTATCCAGGGCGACTTACAATTGTTACAAGATATAAAAAAATAATAATAATGTGATATCTGTATAATGTGAAATAATGTGATATCTTGTAACAATTGTAAGTCACCGTGGATAAGGGCATCTGCTAAGGAATAAATAATTATATCACATTATTTTTACATACAATTACCCATTTATACAGTTGGGTTTTTACTGGAGCAGTCTAGGTAAAGTACCTTGCTCAAGGGTACAGCAGCAGTGTCCCCTACCAGGGATTGAACCCACGACCCTCCGGTCAAGAGTCCAGAGCCCTAACCACTACTCCACACTCTCTTCAAAATGACTCTCTGGTTATCGAGATAGCTCCTTTAGACAAGAAAGGCTACACAGCTTTGGTTTAGTGGGTGTTTCAAAGTGTTCGCTGTACCCAGCTCTCCGTGCCAAAAAAAACAGCACCACGCAGGCGAGAATCAATGAGCTCTCATCAGCTATAGATCAGCAGTCATAGAAGGATATGAATCTCACAGTGCCAGCTGCCAGCGCCACTAATAATCACTTAGGAATGAACAGTCTCTAGAGACTGACAGCAAACCAAGTCTGAAAGCAGGGCTCGCAATAAGACTCCCGTTGCACAGCAGTTTGATCCACTCCTCGTTTTACTACGAGTCTAGTAAGACGCATCTGAGCTTGTTACCGATACACACTGTGGCCAATCAAGCTTTGTGTTCAAAAACCTGGAACGAGTGAAGCTGCTGTGCAATAGGAGACTCATTGCCAGCCCTGTCAAAGTAACGGGTGCCATTGCTTCAATGATGTAACGCATAGACACAATATAAACATAACACTGCTACAGATCGTATAGCAGGAATAGGAAGCATCGCTTGAAAGTGAAAAGCAGACTGAGAAAAAAAGAGCACGACAGAGGAAGAACTGCCAACTAGAGAAGTCGCATGAAAGCATGACTTTGTTGTCACTTTTAGCCAATAACTGATCGTTGATTATTTCACTATCCTAGCAGGCAGGGAATCGTGTTAATTAAGAATTATTGTTTGCTAGTGGCTTAAATTTGTGCCTAAAGACTGAAACTGTGGCATCAGCCAGCTTTATCCATTTTTCTTGGGCATACATATTTATTATTATTATTAATTTCTTAGCAGACGTTACAATTGTTACAAGATATCACATTATTTTTACATACAATTACCCATTTATACAGTTGGGTTTTTACTGGAGCAATCTAGGTAAAGTACCTTGCTCAAGGGTACAGCAGCAGTGTCCCCCACCTGGGATTGAACCCATGACCCTCCAGTCAAGAGACCAGAGCCCTAACCACAGAACAGCAGTTGGGGGGTACATTTTTAATAGCAGTTTCACCTATTCCAGCAGTACAAGGCTCAGTGTATTTCGATAAGAAGCTCTGGAATGGATTACACCGCTGAGCAACGGGAGTCTTAGTCCATCGCCGAGTAAACACCGGAAAACGATGCATGGCGAACAATGAACAGTATGTGTGTGTGTGTATATATATATATATATATATACACACACATATATATATATATATATATATATATACACACACACACACATATATATACATATATAAAGATCCCCACTCTGCATGAATTAACCGCAAGTGAAAGCACGTTAATTGCTTGCGGTTTCTTGTCAAGCAGCTGCTGGTTTCAATTTCTCAACATCGCTTTTTGCTTTGTGTGAAATACATTTTTAGTGGCAGGCGGTAATTGCTTGATAGTACTGGAGAATTACTGAGGACTGTACGTGTTAAGAACAGTACGCGCCTTGCCAAACCGGTTTACATTCTTAAACACAAAATGTTTTGGTTTCAAATACAACTACACCTAATCTTTCTCTAAACTAAAAGGTAAAATAAAAAAGTTTCACGAAAGAGAGAGAGAGAGAGGAGTCCGCAGCAGCAGTGTCGGAACCCGGGAGCCGCTCAAATTGAGCCCGCGGCATCCGCTTGATCTGCAAGGCCGTAACCCCCATTCAGTTCAAAATACATTTTAAACAAAAACACCCGCCCATCTAACGCGTAAACGCGCGGCTTTTTAAGATTACTCACCGGAGGGAATCTGGCGTTATATTTCTTTTTTTTGCTCGGCATCTCGACTTTTTTTTCTTCTAAATAATGTCTCGTTTTTTTTTGTTTTGTTTTTTTCTCTCTCTCTCTCCCTTCTCAGAGCGAACCGGCAGCAGCGCCTCCCTGCGGGGAGTAACGGGGTTTCCGCTGGGTCTCACAGCCCGCCCGCCCGCTTCGAAAAAAAGCAGCTGCAGTCGGCGCAGGAAAACGAGAAAAAAGACGGGTTGGGTGCCGGGGATCACCTGACCGCACGGTATTTCACTTGTATTTAAAATATGTGCTTACCCTAGCCGCTTTCTTTATATATATATATATATATATATATATATATATATATATATATATATATATATATATATATATATATATATACTGCACAGTACTTGTTTAGTTTTGTCATAATTATACAGTGCATATGACATTGTTTAGCGTAGTTTGCCATTTTTTTTTCTTTAATATGCTTTACCTAATCTCCGTGAGCTTTATAATGCTTGCCTGTGCATTTAATGAAAGCTGAATTTTAATTTCTGCTCTACCGTTACATTGTTGGCATACACATTTTGATATATCAAATAATGTCAAAGGGGTTAATTTAACAACGTAAAATCACAGTCGTTAATGTATAATGACATATACAGTATAGTAAATGTATAGTCATAATTTTTAAATATTTGTGTTATGCCTAATGGAAATAGTAAAAATAATAAATCTAATTTCGTACCAGTAATTAAAAGGTTAAATACCCCTCTGTTGCCGCCTGCTGGTAGTTTGTGGAACAGCTTCCAAAAACTCATTTTGTGTTGAATGTCTGCGGCGTTCAGTGTGAATAAAGTTGTTTCAAAATAGTTACAGAGACCCGAGAGGCGAACATTCACTTAAAAATATAATTGTGTTAAATAAACATTAAAACAAACGTGAGTATGCGCTGAATATCCTTTTATATTCGACATAAAACGATAAAACAGGGACTGTTTTAGTTGGTGCACGTTTGACGTGTAAAGTTGCTAACGCCATTTATTTATTTATTTATTTATTTGATTTCATTTCCTAAGTAACAAACAACGTACAACCCAAACGACTGCTGTTTTACCGATGACGTACGAGCACAGGCCGCACATTTCGAAAACGCCATTATTTAATATTAAATACAGAGTTAAATACAGTTTATGTATTAAGCTCAATTGGGAGAATCTTGCTTCCTGCAATACAACAGTCTTTGCAATTTAACAATGCATCGCGAATAAGGAAGTTCCGTATTTGATTTCAGTCTGTATTTATTTTTGTCATGTTTTTTTTTTTTTTTTTAATGAACAATTCAACTATTAAACGATTGCAAAAACTAGGTATGGCGTTTATCGAGGTTGTCGAGTCCTCTCCAAAGCACTGTGCCGTTCCGGTGATAGCCTTCCCTCCCTTTACAAGCAGCTTCATTCACTGATTTACCGTCAGGGAAGTGAAGAAACGTCAGGGCTCTTGTTAACGTTTGTCTGTCTGTTTCTTCACTCACAGCCTTTCTGTAGCCAAGCGGGGTAGCAGCGTGGCCTCAGCTGGCTTATTAAGAATCAAAGCCCATGGAGTTGCACGGGGGAGAGAGAGAGGGAGAGGGAGAGCAGCGTCCGCCCGCTCCCTTATTAGCAGAGAGCTACGCTGCGGAGGCCATGGCGGCTGACATGGACCCCTGGGTGGTCTTTGACGCCAGAAAGACCCCCAGGGCCGAGTTCGAGAACTGGCTGGAGACGAACTTGCCGTCCCAGGTGCGCCGGTTCGGGGATCCGGAGAGGAACGTGGGCCCTGTTGGGTGGATCGCGGTGTATGGGCCACATTACATCCACAGCGAGGGCGACCTGGCAGCCCTGCAGCAGGACTGGGAGAGGCTGCAGGCCAGCGGGAGACCGGTGACCTTCGACACGGTCAAGGAGCTGGCCCTGAACAACGGCGTGCTGAGCGGGAAGTGGCTGATGTACCTGGACTCCGGGTTCAAGGTGGACCACGCCTGGGAGGGCATCGCCCGCGCCATCCTCGACGGCCACATCGCCGTGGCCAAGGTGAGCCCCCGCGGGCCCGACTCCTCGGACAGCAGGCACGTCATCTGCGTCTACAACCAGACCTTCACCGACCAGGAGGAGGTGGTGAGGCTGGATGCTGCCATCCGGGCTACGGGCATCAAGTGCCAGCTGTCCTACAAGCCTGACGTCTACACCTACCTGGGCATCTACCGCAAGAACCGCTGGAAGCTGTGCCCCACCATTTACGAGAGCCGGTTCGACCTGGAGCGCGTGCCCAGACGTTCTCTAATCACCAATAAAGTGACCAGCACTGAGGTCACTTAGCCCACATACTGTTAGGTACTGGGAGGAGTAAGGGTCACTTTCTGTCGATCTTGGTGCCAGCTCTTGTATTGCATTGCCGACAGGAGTGTGCTGATGCTGCCTTTAAAAAAAATATTCAATAAATCCAGTCATTAAACGCGTTGATTTGAAAATCAAGAAAAGGCATCAGTGAAATTGAAACCCTGCTGTTTTGTGATCCTCGTTGCAAAAATAAAGTTTGCATCATTTTTGATTTGTGGGACACACCTGTCCCTTAAAGGGTTAATCACGTTGATTGAAGCTAAACTGTTAAAACTATAAATGCTGGCTCAAGCCAGCTGTGGGACAGTGTTCAGAACAGTTCACAAAGCAATAACATGAGAAAACTGGAGGAAATGATGCGTGTGATCTTGTTCCTCTGATTCTGTGCCAGTACACATTGATTGATTTTAGGATGTTATCCGATAACACTTCAGCTTTCTATTCAGTGCCAGTACTGAAATGTATCCCTCTACATGTTATCAAATAAATCAAGTCATGTATCAAATAAATCAACCAATCACCGCTAACCCTGCAATGCCCATTTCTGTATCACACCTGACACAAGGCTTAGCCACCCCTCTCTATTAAAATAAATATATATATATATTTTTAAAATCAGCCTCACAAGCCAGAATTTTTCATATGCAGTACATTATGTGTTGACGGACAGGAGAAAAAAAATATATAAAAAGTGTTTTGTACAAGAAAAGTAATGTAGTTCTATAAATAAGCTTTTAAATAATAGCTTTTGATGTTTCGATAATGCTCGGGCACGACAGGGTGAAGGAAATCTGATCTGATCCAGATGTGTACAGATGTCAGAGTAGCGGTTAGGGCTCTGGACTCTTGACCGGAGGGTCGTGGGTTCAATCCAGGTGGGGGACACTGTTGCTGTATTATTATTTATTTCTTAGCAGACGCCCTTATCCAGGGCGACTTACAATTGTTACAAGATATCACATTATTTTTACATACAATTACCAATTTATACAGTTGGGTTTTTACTGAAGCAATCTAGGTAAAGTACCTTGTTCAAGGGTACAGCAGCAGTGTCCCCCCCACCTGGGATTGAACCCACGACCCTCCGATCAAGAGTCCAGAGCCCTAACCACTACTCCACACTGCTGCCCTTGAGCAAGGTACTTTACCTAGATTGCTCCAGTAAAAACCCAACTGTATAAATGGGTAATTGTATGTTAAAAATAATGTGATATCTTGTAACAATTGTAAGTCGCCCTGGATAAGGGCATCTGCTAAGAAAGAAATAATAATAATATATATTCCTTATTTTTTGTGATTCACAATCAGTTCATTTGATGAATACAGGGTCTCTAACTACAAGAGACATCCTTATCTGTATTTGGTCTTGAGCTGCCAGAACTACATGCAATCTCATAATCCTAAGAGACATCCTACACCCAACAAAATGACTTCTATACAAGCCACTGCATGTGGGGAGACACAGGGGGGTCCTATATGAAGGCACAACTGTTAACATTGGCTGTGTCTCTGTGATTGTGTGAAATGTCTTTAAGCGAACAGAAGGAACGCATTCAGATTGCTGTGTGGTGCAGCGAGTCACAGGATGTGGCAATGCGATTTAACACAGAACATCCTAATCGGTGTAATGTATCACAACGTCACATTGAAGAGAGAGGAAAAAAAAAAAAAGACACAGATCATTTGTTAATATAATATTAATACTTATAATGTATACAAAACAAAGATACACATAAATGCATACATGTCATATCCAAAACCACAGCCCACTGTTACACTCTTTTTACAAACTCTAATATTACATAATTTTATCATTACTTCATTCATTAGAGAGACTGCCTGGCAGGTGCTACTGTACATTGATGGGTTGCTACAGGGATGGAAGCAAGTCTCCCATTGCATAGCAGCTGGATCCATTCCTGGTTTTACTGGGAGCTTAACAATAGTAAGACACACCTGAGCTTGTTACCTACACACACACTGCGGCAAATCAAGCTGTTAAAACCTGGAATGGGTGAAACTGCTGTGCAACAGGAGTTATTGCAAAAACGAGTGGCTGGAGCCGTAAATTGAATAAGTGATTAAATGATTAAAATTAGGCTCCAGCCTGTATAAAAAGGGCGATCACAGGTGTTAGTTTAGATTTAGTGGTGAGAATTAATGCTGGTGTTAGTGCGTGCAGGTATGTGTGCTGTTTAAATGTATATAGATCATTATTGTTGGTGTGTAAGGGAGTTTTCTAAAACCGTGTTTATTATGTGAAAGCAGCAGCTCAGTCTACAACCGTGGTATTAAAAAAATATATATTCTTGTAGTTAACCTGTTTGTATGTTATTTTATAATGAAAGTGCGCAAAAGCGCGTTAAACCTTGCAAGCTCTCTCTCTGGGTCTCCTTCCTGCCATTCAGAAGTCTTGGCTGTGATGCTACCCAGTCACACCATCCCTGCTTTAATAACTTGTCTATGCTGACATGGCAGGTGTAGCTATCTCAGTGCCCGATTCAGACTGCACGTACAAGGTCTGGACAAAACGTCTGTCTTCACATGCCAAGACGCTGGGACACAGCCAGGACGGCATACACTGTTCACATCGTAGAAGGAGACAGTGAATGGGATGAGGACAGGCACTTCGAGTTCTCCAGACAAGCTCAAAGCCAAAGCAGGATTCTGAGAACTCAATATTAAAATACCACTTTACCTGACCTATCTAGTTGGCAGCACGGTTTTAAAAACTAGAGGTCCTCGGGGGTTTCCGAATGGAATTGGAATCGATATTTTAAAGACGCACTCGATTGAGATTGTTCAGCTGCTTTCGTTTGAAGACTCAATTTCTGATGTGTTGGCAATGGGTTAAAAGGAAATGGGAAGTGGGAATTGATCTGAAAAACAGGAACTGACTGCTGGCCCTGAAGGTGCTTACCGTCCTGCAATCCTGACAGCGATTACTGAAGCAACTCCTGGCTTCTAAAATCACAAACTGTTGCAATGAAACGAATAGAAAGACTGAGCTTTGCATGGGTTTCCAGGTCTTGACTACCCTTATAAACGCTTACCACAGTATTTTGGCTCTCTTTACAGTAGTCTACCCTCGTTTGTCATGTCTACCAGAATCCTTTACCACACCTTGCTATTCTTTCCCATGTGCTTGATCACACTTTGCTATTCTTTTATCATGGGGAAACATTTATAAGGGTTAGTTTGCCATGCTTTACCATACCTCTGTGCTTTCCAATGCTTCTGCTGTGCTTTTACCATGGGAAACATTTATGAAGGTTAGATTCTAACAGAGCTCAGCAGTGTTACTGAACTCCCTCTCGGAGGCGCCCCTATGAAGAACCAACAGCAGATGCCTTTAAATTTTAAAAAGCAGGTCCCCAGTATGGCTGTGTTTTTTAAACAGACGGCTGTCCGTCCAGATTGGGCCAGTTCTGGTCCAGAATGGACATCAAGCGGTCATCGTCGTCCATGGAGTTGTAAATCTCATTGCCGGCGGTCGCGTTCGTGAAGAAGGCCCCCAGGCCCGCCTCGTCGTCATCGCCGCTGTTTATCAAGCTCAGGATGCTCCTGGGGTAGCTCATCATGGTGTGACCGTGGCCCTGCGCAGGGAGGGAGGGCTGTTGGTGTCGTTCCCCACCACTGGCAGCCTCCCCTAGGGCTTGGTTCAGCTCCCCGGGCCCCTGGGAGTCTATAAGCAGCTTCTGGAAGTCCTCGGTCTCGATGCCTTCCAGGTTGATGGAAGTCTGGTCAACGGTGATGCTGTCGAACTCCATCCCACCGATGCTGGAGATGGCTGGGGACTCGAAATCCAAGGCGGGGTCGTGCTTGCCTTGGGTGCCCCCTGCGTTCTGGGGCTCCTGGCTCTGGAGACTGGCCCACTGGGTGTCGAACAGATCGGAGATGTTGACTGTAGGGTACTCCGTTCCGGGTAACCCCGGGAGGTTTTGCACTGGGAGGCTGGCTTGGGGCTGCTGATTGGAAGTTGCGAAGACTTGGGCTACGGTCGTGTGCTGGCCTGGGCAGGGGTTGAAGTGGTTTCTGCTGAACTGCTGATGCTGGAGGGGGTTGTGCTGCTTCTCCTGCTGTTGGTTGAGCCTGAACTGCGATGAGAAGTCCATGGAAGCGGGGAAGGAAGGCTGGCTGAAGAGGTTCATGGGTTTGCCCATTGAGGGCAGGGTGGAGGCTGGTGCAGGTGGTCTCGCAGGAACTACGGGAGTCACTGCATGGGAGAAAAAAAAGGTTCATTAAAAAACGTGTCCGACACAGTTTATGAATCGTGTTCATCGCCAGCTGTGGATATCATAAAGAAATGAATGTAATTTTTCAGTAATTTATATATATATATATATATTATATATATATATATATATATATATATATATATATATATATATATATATATAGTTATGGCAGGAGTGCGGAGTAGTGGCTCTGGACTCTTGACCGGAAGGTCGTGGGTTCAATCCCAGGTGGGGGACACTGCTGCTGTACCCTTGAGCAAGGTACTTTACTTAGACTGCTCCAGTAAAAACCCAACTGTATAAATGGGTAATTGTATGTAAAAATGTGTTATCTTGTAACAATTGTATAAGGGTGTCTGCTAAGAAATAAATAATAATAAATATTATATTATATTATATTATATTATATTATATATATATATATATATATATATATATATATATATATATATATATATATATATATATATATATAGTGCTTAAGACAACTTGAACTGTATTTTACCTGGCTGTTTTTGGCATTTTATCTCTTTCAATAAAAATAAGAGTTCATTGACAGACTGGAGGAAAAAATTGCCCAATGTGTAATCTATGAACCACCATTTTGCTTCATCTATTCCTCCACTAGAGCAAAACTCAAGACCCCATTGTCCGCTTACCAGGCTGGCTCATGCTGGCTTGTGATCTGGTCAGGTCTGCGTTCCTTCTGCTTGTGGCTAAAGGCCTTTGAGACATTACAGAGGCTCCTAGTGAAGAACGACAAGTTAGAACTGCAGACTAATTCAGCTTCTATCCAAAGCGACTTACAGAGACTAGGGGGGTGGGGGGTAAACTATGCTTCATCAACAACTGCTGCTGCTGCTGCAGAGTCACTTCCAATATTTAACATCATGTAATCAAAGAAACTACAACATGATATTGCAAGTCTAGCGGAAGCCATAATAGTAGAAGTATTTCATGTTAGATTTCGAAAATGTCACTTTCAGTTAACTACAAAGCGGAGTGCGATTCAATATGTTAACGTAACATTATTCAGCAGGTTTCATTCGATTTTATGAAGAAAAATTGTTTTATTCTATATGGTGATGCTAAACTTTTGGCCAGAGCTGTAGAAACAGGCAAACCAACGTGTTCACTACACACACAGCCGCTCGCTATTTTAATAGTCGAAACAGCGTCGCATCCGAATACCACCGCTCTGTGACTGTTGAAAACATATTAAACACATACAGGTTTGGCCAAACATTTTGCATTACCCTATAGAACAAATTTTATATTGTCACATCAGCATATTGAATTACACACCGCTTTGTCGTTTTTCCATATGCTTCACGACAGTGGCGATTTGTCATAAGAGGCTTTGGAGGCTAAGCCTACCTGTGGTTTTGTAAAAGTAAAAAAATAAGCTTATCTTACATCATGTTTTCCACAGGTCTACTGTACTGCTATTGGCTAACATGCAGCCTCAAAATGGGTGGGATGCACCCGCAGTCACCTGCTGTCTGTCAAGTTTTACTGTATTTGTATTGGCTACACGATGCAATCTTGCAGCTGGCCTCTACCACTCATAACTAGATTTAATCTTGATGTGTCTGTTACCAGGCAGGTTATGAGTGTAGCTACTCCCCACTTAAAGTCAACCAAAAGTGACATTTTGAAATCCGACATGAAATACTACTACTATTATGGTTTCCGGTAAACTTTTTTTTGCAATTATCAATTTCTAGTTTGTTTGATTGCAATAACACTTTTAAAATGACATTAGTTTTATAGTTCAATCCTAAAATTGTAGGCGATACAAAACTTTGCTGTATATAAGCCATACCTACCGGGGAAGCTGGCGTTCAGCACGAAATTATTAAAGGCGTTTTGAGTCCTCTTTCTCTTCTCTTTCACCATGTACTGATCTGCTCAGAGGGAAAACAAAAAACGACGTATAAAGATTTAAACAGATTCAAATTCAGAAACGGCTGCACTTGCTTGGACAGTCGCAGTAAGTGAATAACCTGTGTCGTCCGGCAGGTACTGGAAGTCCATCGCCTCGCTGACCTCCTTGTCGGACGGCCGGCGGAGCTGCATCTTCACCTTGACCGGCTCGCTCAGAGCGGTGCTGCTGTAGGGGGGCGTGCGGAAGACGATGGCCACCTGGCGATGCACGTCAGCCTGGGAGAAATGACCCTTCCCCTCCCAGGAGTCTCGGAAGAACCGCACTTCGATGTCTTCTGGCAAAGAAGCAAACCCAGAAAAATGTCAGTTCGGCTGGATTTTCAGAGTATTTTACAGCACTGGGGGAATCCACCTGGATCGCATCAGCTGTTTTAGTGGAGTCCCCGGATAACCACGCATGGAGGGTTGATGCAATACAGGGTGATTCTCTCTCCCCCCCCCAGTGCTGTAAAATGCTCTAAAAATATGGCTTTGGATATAGCTTGATCAAATCTAGCCTTTATGTATTAAAATCTGAAAATCTTACCCTAAAAAGTATGTTTTTAATATGATTTAAACGTTGCAGAACTAATGTTGCGATTCCCGATCGTAGGTTTTGATTCATTGTTTTTTGTGTATATAGTGGGTCTAGTCCATTGATCTAAACTTGATCTAAATATGTGAGCTCCACTCGTAATAACACTTCAGTCACTGCTTATTGAACTCATGTTGCTTCATAAAGTTGAATGAGACCTGCTGAATAATGTTACGTTAACATATTGAATTACATACTGCTTCATAGCAAAACCGTGCACTCTGATTGGTTGAAAGATCCTCAACAGTCTCTAATCTGTTCTGCTTTGACAATGACATTATATTATTAAGCATCAGTACCAGAGTGCAGTGCATTTCCCGGATCACTAGATGGCGCTTGCTCTTACACTTTGTCCCTGCTTGCTCACCGTACCTTTCTGGACTTTATCACACAGCAGGAAGATCTCGTCTCCGCCTTTGCAGCTCCCTGAGTTTTTATTCACTCTGCAAATCTTCAGCTCTGCAGTGTTAGGGGCACCTAGAGACAAACACAGCCGTCACGATGACATCATTCAAGCAGAGCCACTGCGATGACACCATTCAAACACAGCCGTCACGATGACATCATTCAAGCAGAGCCACTGCGATGACATCATTCAAACACAGCCGTCACGATGACATCATTCAAGCAGAGCCACTGCGATAACATCATTCAAACACAGCCGTCACGATGACATCATTCAAGCAGAGCCACTGCGATGACATCATTCAAACACAGCCGTCACGATGACATCACTCACACAGCCGTCACGATGACATAATTCAAACCGAGCCACTGCGATGACATCATTCAAACACAGCCGTCACGATGACATCACTCAAACACAGCAATCGCGATGACATCATTCAAGCAGAGCCGTCACGATTAAATCATTCAAGCAGAGCCACTGCGTTGACATCGCTCAAGCAGAGCCGTCACGATGACATCATTCAAGCCGAGCCATTGCGATGACATCACTCAAAGCAGTCACGATGACATCATTCAAACAGAGCCATTGCGATGACATCACTCAAACACAGCGGTTACGATGACATAATTTAAGTTCTGAGAAGCACCTTCAATTTTTAGAATTAAACAGTTTTCAAATGATGAACCGTATAAAAAATAACGTTAAAACACGGCGAGACAAAGGAGGGCATGCAGCTACCGACACCAACAATACAGCACGACCCCTCCCCCTCCCCTCCACAAGCAGAGGAGAACTTGAAGCATATCTGGGAGCTGCTGTGTTCTCATACACTGGCACGCTGCTGTGTTTGCTAATGCAGGGGGCTGGCTGGGCAGCGTACTCACGGTTGTCATAGATAGGCTGGGAGACTACAGGGTCCAGTCTGTGGAGTTCTCCATTGGGCAGGGTGATATAGACCTGGAAACAAAGCCGAACAGCATTCAGGTCGTAATCCTCATTCCTCATCTCATCTTCCGGGACTGCAAGAGAACACATTTCAAATGGATTTACTTAACCCTGGAGAGGCACAGCGATTGCTTCCTTTCTGATACAGGAATCACAACACTGCAATAAATTAACTCACTGTAAAAAATCTCAAAATGCAGAAAGAAACCCGTGTTCTAGCAAAGCTCTAGTTTCGATTTAAAACATGCCACCGGGTACTATAGGTCAAAGGAAGTTCTCAGTTTCTATGCCTTATTCTCCGGTTATCTGTTACACTTCCTAGGTGTCTTCTGGGTTGATGGGTGAAAGGGTGTCAACTTGGGGAAGCAGCTGGTTGGTTAATGACAAGAAGCCTTTGAAGGGAGTGGGGACAACGTCACCCAAACCAAGGAAGTACGACTTTCACCGAAAGCACAGCTTGAGCCAGCTGAGACTTCTTTAACCAAGGGGGATAGCATGTGTTTCTTTCAAAACTGCACATCTGAGACCTCTAAAACACATGGGATTCTTCCTCTAAAAACAAAGAGGATTTGCACACTATCAAGGACTAAAATTACAAACGCTGAAAAGCTTCTCTGGTCACAGCACGAGCGTCGAGGCGTGCGTTTGAATCGTTCTGATGGAAGGCTGTTCTGATTTTGAAGAACACATACTGTTGAAGGGGTTGTTTTGGCTCCTTATCCTGCTGTTGAGGGCCTCTGATACATCCTTCTTCTTCACACACTGAATCCCCAGGTTCTGAAAACTGCAACGAGAGGCACCACCACTTAATATCGCTTGGGGGGGGGGGGGCTGCCTGGCGCCCCCGGCAACGGCTGCCCACGGCAACAAAACAAGGTTAGCGGCAGTTTAAAACAGAACACAATCCCCCAGTGACCTTTGACACATGACAAGTTCTACATTAAAAACAGTTTGACCACCACAAGTTCTATATTAAACACTCATAGTGACATACTAGCGTGTTATTGATTGCTGTTCAATAATTGCGTAAATAATAGGAAACCAGGGAATGCATGTTTTGCGTTGGGTAACTAACACGTTTTATTCCATTTAAATGAACTTCAAATTCCTCAAAAGGTCACTGGTGGGAGTTTGGGCACCCCCCTTATGAAAGAGGCGCTCGGCTGGTCTCGGGGTACCTGTGTATGCGTCTGTCCTGCAGGTCAGCTTCGTAGTAGCCCTCTTTGCAGTCCTTTCCCACCAGCTCGTGGGGGTGGGGTTTGTAAGGGGGGGTCTTAGTCACCAAAGAGATCCGCACTCGAACCGGCCCGGAATAGTGATGAATCTGAAACGCAGAGAGGCATGGGTAAAAGACTATTAAAAATCCCAGCACACCGCTGTAATCACACACCTACAAAGACATATTATCAGTGCACTAGTGCAAGGACAGCGCGTTAGCTGAGGATCTGAAGAGGTGCTGGGGTCCTGTGCAGAGCAGGAGGGGCGCAGCGTAAGCAGGGGGGAGGTCTTGCGGAGGCAGGTACCTTGATGGCAGGGTGTGTTTTGGTGGTGTCGCTGCTCTTCTCTCCAGGGATGCTCCCGGCGGATCTGCCCTCACACTTGTATCGGAAGCGCATGCCTCTCTGTTTGGGCTGCTCGATGACCTCCACGTACGGAGAGCTGGACAGCCCTGCCGGCATTCCTGTAATAAGCACGCCGAGTCAATCGCAACAAGAACAAGACTGCAGAGCTCTCCTACAGGAGCTTAAAGCACAAGTCCTAAATCAGACCCCTGGAGACTACAGGCAGCGGCCTCGATACTGCACATAGTGGTCTCGATACTGCACACAGGGGCCTCGATACTGCACACCGCGGCCTCGATACTGCACACAGGGGTCTCGATACTGCACACCGCGGCCTCGATACTGCACACAGGGGCCTCGATACTGCACACAGCGGCCTCGATACTGCGCACAGGGGCCTCGATACTGCACACAGGGGCCTCGATACTGCACACAGGGGCCTCGATACTGCGCACAGCGGCCTCGATACTGCGCACAGGGGCCTCGATACTGCACACCGCGGCCTCGATACTGCACACCGCGGCCTCGATACTGCACACAGCGGCCTCGATACTGCACACAGCGGCCTCGATACTGCACACAGGGGCCTCGATACTGCACACAGGGGCCTCGATACTGCACACAGGGGCCTCGATACTGCACACAGGGGCCTCGATACTGCTGGTGATTTTACATTGTAATCAAGATTGTGAAGAAGTGTGACGTGGTCTTTGTACTGAGGTTAAAGGTTTTACTGTCATCATTTTATAATGAATAACAACATGTTGCTTTCATTTTCAAAAAACTGTTCTGTAGTACAATGGTGTGCAATGCATTTCTACCCAATTTAGATAGATTAGAGATAGATAGATAGAGATTAGATAGAGATAGAGAGAGAGAGAGAGATAGATAGATAAATTAGAGATAGAGAGAGAGAGAGAGATAGAGAGATTAGAGAGATAGACAGAGAGATAGAGAGATAGATAGATAATCATTTACATATACTTCATATATCAGAAAAAAAAATAAAAAAATATTTGCGAAAGCACCAATCATAGCTTTTAGAAGGGATGCAAATTTGGCTGACATATTAGTCCACAGTAAACATAAAGGGATCGTAGATACATTAAGGGACATTGAAACCTGTAAAATGCGTATGTAAAGTGTGCAGATATATTGGTAAAGATATAAGTGAAATCACAAATAAAGAAAATATTCAGTCTTACAAAAATCGGTCATGCAAGGATAGCAACGTTGTATGTGGTATATTTTGCATAGATTGTAATAAAATATAATATGTAGGAGAGACAGGTGCATCATTATATAGAAGAATACAGAACCACTCATCAAATATAAGAAATAAAAAAGAAAATGAATCAATAGTTTACAGGGAAAAGACACACCATGGATGACAAAGTTTGTGGTTTAGAAAAAAATTAATTGGATGATGTACAGCATAGAAGAATGAAAGAAAATAAATGGATAAATAGACGAGACACCATCACGCCTGAAGGCTTAAATAGAAAGGAACAGTAGATTGTTACATCGTTAGTTATGACATCACAAAGACATTAGAGTCAGACAAATAAACGTGTGGTTACCATGGCATCGAAAGCCTATTAATAGAGAGAGAGAGAGAGAGAGAGAGAGAGAGACACACACACACACACTATCTAGATTGATGTCTATATATCTGTATCTATAAAATAACGACACTCTGAGACGTGTTCAAATCAATATTAAGGTGAAATCATTTTATTTTTAGTTTACTTTCACCGCTGACCCTCAAGTCTCTTACCTTGATTCAGAACAGGATGGGAATCCCAAACGAAGACTGCGAACAGAAAGAATGACATTCTTAAGTGTGCTTCGTGTCCTAAACGTCTAAACTGTACGACTGAACTCACTGAAGCATTTAAAAAACACATTGTGAATGCTGATCACCGCGCCAGAAGCTATCCGAAAAAACAACGACTGCAATATTACTGGGAATGACCTGACAACGCTATGGAATAGACCATGAATAAAAATAAAAAAAAGAACAGCTATATCTGACACCCACATTTCTGATTAAGTTTTTTATTTTTTGCATCACATTTTGTTATTGTTAAGAGAAAGAAAGAAATCGTTATATAGGTCTCAAAAGTCCGTTTTTGAAGAAAACAACAAAACAGTTAAATAAACATTTGGTGCTACACTAGGTTAAAGAAATTATTATTATTATTTATTTCTTAGCAGACGCCCTTATCCAGGGCGACTTACAATTGTTACAAGATATCACATTATTTTTACATACAATTACCCATTTATACAGTTGGGTTTTTACTGGAGCAATCTAGGTAAAGTACCTTGCTCAAGGGTACAGCAGCAGTGACCCCCCACCTGGGATTGAACCCACGACCCTCCGGTCAAGAGTCCAGAGCCCTAACCGCTACTCCACACTGCTGCCCTATAATCTCCTAAGATGAAGGCATACAAACTTTCTTTGACCTAAAGTAGATAATCAATTGAAACTTGCTATCGTTTCCTTCTGCACATTTGAGATCTGTATCAACAGAGATGAAAACAAGACTCCTGTTCAATAGCAGTTTCACCCGTTCCAGGTTTTACTACCAGCTTGATCAGCCACAGCGTGTACAGGCAACAAGCTCAGGTGTGAAACCAGGTATGGATCACGCTGCTATGCATCAGGAGTCCTGCTTCCGTCCCTGATCAATTTGCAAAACACGTACGAATGGATCTATTTTGTTGCACTGTAATTCTCAGGACAGGAATGGCTTAACTGTTATGCGGTACAAGCGAGCATGCAAACATTGGACTTCTAAATTGAAGAACTAGCGAATCTGGAAGTGCAGCATTTTTATTTTTCATGGCGGTTTTCACACGCAGCTCAAAAGGAAGAAGGTTCAGCCTGAGCTACAGCATGTGTGACCACAGACTGTGCAGCAGGCAGTGTGATCTGCTGTACAGTGGATGAAATACTCTGCAGAAAACCACTACAGTCTGTAACATGCAGGGCACAGTACGGAGCTTAAAAGTGATCCGAGCTTAAAAAAATCTTAGCAGCTGTGCACTTTCGTTTGTTATAAAAGGTCTTCAATGTGCAGGGCCAGGAAATTCAATACAGTCTTATATAGGGAACTCAGTGCTGTACTGGGGATCTGAGAGCCAGCTAATTCAATACAGTCTAGTATAGAGAACTCAGTGCTGTACTGGGGATCTGAGAGCCAGCTAATTCAATACAGTCTAGTATAGAGAACTCAGTGCTGTACTGGGGATCTGAGAACCAGCTAATTCAATACAGTCTAGTATAGAGAACTCAGTGCTGTACTGGGGATCTGAGAGCCAGCTAATTCAATACAGTCTAGTATAGAGAACTCAGTGCTGTACTGGGGATCTGAGAGCCAGCTAATTCAATACAGTCTAGTATAGAGAACTCAGTACTGGGGATCTGAGAGCCAGCTAATTCAATACAGTCTAGTATAGAGAACTCAGTACTGGGGATCTGAGAGCCAGCTAATTCAATACAGTCTAGTATAGAGAACTCAGTACTGGGGATCTGAGAGCCAGCTAATTCAATACAGTCTAGTATAGAGAACTCAGTGCTGTACTGGGGATCTGAGAGCCAGCTAATTCAATACAGTCTGGTATAGAGAACTCAGTACTGTACTGGGGAACTGAGAGCCAGCTAATTCAATACAGTCTAGTACAGAGAACTCAGTACTGGGGATCTGAGAGCCAGCTAATTCAATACAGTCTAGTATAGAGAACTCAGTGCTGTACTGAGGATCTGAGAGCCAGATAATTCAATACAGTCTAGTGTAGAGAACTCAGTGCTGTACTGGGGATCTGAGAGCCAGCTAATTCAATACAGTCTAGTATAGAGAACTCAGTGCTGTACTGGAGATCTGAGAGCCAGCTAATTCAATACAGTCTAGTATAGAGAACTCAATATTTAGGTTAGCGTGTTTTCTTTACATCCTACAGCAGTTGAAGACTCTTGTGTGACTAATTTTTACCTGATTCCATGGAAGATTCAAAACGAGGTCAAAGGGCTTTCTACCCGCTCAGCAGAAGCACTCGGAAAAAAAACTCCCAGCGTGACTCACAGAAACGTTCCTACACCCTAACAAACACATCACCTCCTGCAACAGCACCACAGACTGCCTGTGTGCAGACTGCAATTACTGTATCACACACGGACTCCTGTTGCACAGCAGTGTCACCCAGTCCAGGTTTTAACAGGAGCTTGATCAGCCCCAGCGTGTATAGGAAACAAGCTCAGGTGTGTCTTATTAAAAACTCATAGTAAAACCAGGAATGGATCAGACCGTTGTGCAACGGGACTCAAGTAATGACTGTCTGCTTGTCAGGAACTTCAACTGAAACTAAAAACCACCGAAACTTAAAAATGGAAAGTAAAATAAACCCACTGTTTGATTGTATTGCAAGGCGGGGAGGGGAGAGAGGGATAGTGATATATAATATAATATAGGGAGAGGGGATTCTGTTTAATATAGAGGGAGGCAGGGATTCTGTTTAGAGAGAGGGAGTTATTCACTATAGAGGGAGGAGGGAGACGGTTCAGTATTAAAAGATAACGTTAATGCTACAGGGGGATGTGTTTGTCTCTGTCTGTATATATTTTAGTTGTTTATGACGTATGTTCTTTGGCAACACAATACTGTTTATTGTCATGCAAATACAGCCAATTTGAATTGAGCGACGCTGCGTTTGTGCATAGATTCACAAACGGTCACATTAAAGTTGGTTTGAAACGTTTAGCGTGATATTGCTTGCGAACATCAAATGCATATCAATCTTCACACCAAGTTTAGCACGGTTCTGGGGAGACCATTTTGAAAAATATAATCTTAAAAAACACGGGTGAACGCATTTTATAAACACGTAACGGGCGCGCTTCGCCGGCGTTGCGCTGTCAAGTGAAGTGACGCGATTACATCGATTAAAAACAACTAATCGCGTAATTAATTTGAGAATAAATATGCTACACCTGCAGTAGGCGGACAAGAGTACTCTATTTACACTGCAAATAATGATTGTAGTGGTACGGTAAGTATAGCAATCGATAAAAAAAATATGCAGACCAAAACTTTATTATTTTTTAAGATAGTGGGAGGGAGTCTACACCGGGAACGTAGGAAAACAACACGCGGAACAAGTTGCCACGGGAAACCGAATTCACGTCAACGATATTAATATTAAAACGCAGCATATGAGCAAAATGTAAACAGAAAACTATTCGGTTATCATTGCAAGGCAGAAATGTTCATTATGAGAGCACCAGCAATGAAACGCGACGTCAGACGGGCCTTGCTTTAGCATATTAAGTTTAGTTTGCTGTCGCGCACATACATTATGAATCCCAAACGCTTTATTACAGATCGGATTTTAAAAACTGCATCCCCCCCCCCCCCCCTGTTAAAAATAGATGCCCGATTGCAACATCAGTTCTTTTTTTTTTTCCACACAAATACGTGCAGCAAGTCCATTTGCAAACTGGGGCTTTTCCCAAAAAAATAATAGGTTTGCTTACCGTCCATTTCCTCCTCTCCAAGATACGCCTCGCCTAGATTGTTTTTTTTTTTATGTCTGTCGATCCAAGTATGGGGATTTCAGAGTTTAAGTTGTTTTTTTTATTATTAATATTGTTATTATTGTTTTTTTTTTTAAGATTTCTGACCCCAGCCCTGCCCTCCTACCTACACTTAGTTTCAGAGCGACTCGACTCACACGCGGAAATACCCCCGTGACGTCATTTATGGGAAGTCTAATATATGACGGGCGGCGGCACCGTGCTGAGAGCCAAAAAATCAAGACAAACAGGGAGAAGTCGGCGTTAACCTAATAATAAAATCAAATGAATGGGATTCTGCAAACAGTGGGCGTCAAAAATCAAATCGTAGACGCAGAACGGCTTTTGGGGTGAGGGGTGGGGGGGTTAATTTTCATTATGTTTGAATCATCTTTGGCGTTTGCAAACGCATCTAAACGCTCCTGTGTCAGCTAAACAAATGTACGCCCAAGAAGACACCTCCCCAAATGTGTGTCAGTTTAATTTAGTGCTTTTTAAATTGTTTTAGCTCTTAATTAGACCCACTTAATACTTGTGTAAGATGTATATTTTTAACGCTAGTCTGCTTTTACCTTAAGTTTTACTTAAATGACACATAAAATACAGTGGTTAAAGAGAAATTGGTCACTTTAACCACTGATAAAATATAAAATACCATATTAGTCATAATAGTAGTTACCAAAAACGTTGGTACATTTTACCATACATGTGTAAAACGTAGCCCATTTGAGCTCTAACTTATTTGTATCTGTTTAGAATTGAATAAAGTTTCGGTATTCATCCGCGTAGAAGACGTCAATGACATATCCAACATAACTTAAATAATCCCCAAAAAAAATAAATCTCTAAAACTCACGGGTTAAAGTTTTATGAATAAGGTCAATTTGTTTACAGTCCAACTTTCAGCGGCTGTACCGCCACCTGCTGGACACACAGATACATTACCACGTTTATACTCGGAAGCACAGCCGCAAATACCGCACTGCAGGGGGATATGAAATTTTTTTGAAACTGTACCCCTTTTTCGGGAGGTTTCTGCTAAAGTACCACTTTACAATTCTCGCTCGCTGAATGGTACCACAGTTGCAATGAAAGGCAGAATAATCTGATTAACACATTTGTTCCGCCGTTTATTTAATATATAATTTTTCACAACAGTCCGGGGCTGACAAACTGCTGGTTTAAGACAGAATACCAAGCTACCATAATTACAATTTGCTTCCCAGCTCTGCATAATTATATGTGACATTTAAAAGGTTTACAACATCAAAAACACAACCTCAAGATAAAGCTATAATAACTATGATACACTTTATTTTATTATAATTATTATTAAAGCCAGCACAGTTATCCAAAGGGGCTGTATATAACTTTCTGTCGCTTTGCAGCTTCTGTGTTTTTCTTCCTTCGTTCTTTGTTATGCAAGTAATAAACGCATCCATTTCAAAACACCGACAACATAATCAACCAGCAGCTATTGCTGCTACTAAAATGCAGCCGCGGTGATAAATAAAACACAAACCGTCAAAGCATGAGCATTGTGATTAGCCTACTATTTATTTTTAACGGAGAAATTATACTTCTAAAAAACAAATCAGAAACACTCTGCTGCACTGATACGACAAGCTGAAAACAGCAAAAATCATCACCAGCTTACAGCGCTCTCCAGAGGCACATCGGCTGACGCTTGCTTCATTATTCATTATAAAAGCCACGCCATCGAAACCGCGCATGCGCACAAGTGGAAAATGTGGACGTGAAATGCGAGTTTGTTTGCATCTGCGGCTCACGTTGAGCGGCTAAACAACGAATAAATAATTATATACAGCGTTTTAGAAAATGTATAATACCGCTAAAAAAAACAGTATTTTCTTCTACTTTCATTTTTATTTGTGCATTTCTGAGTCGTCCTGCGTACCCCCGGTTGAAAACCCCTGCCCTACTGTATAGAGTTTGGAATTACAGGGTTCTAAGTACCAAAAGTATAGGATTAATCGAGCTGTAAAGTTTTCATAAACCACATCTGGATGTTGTTCAGTAACATCTTTGTCTGCTATCACCCTGTGTGTTCATCACTGAAAGGGAATTCACAGCCAGATAGCCATGCATTTTGGGGGCAATTTTTTTTCGAAGGGTGCTTTTGCAGATAGACACTTATCTTAATAGAGTCGGTACCTTTTGAGGAACATAATTTCATCTGACATTTTAATATAGTTTTTTTTTTTTTAATTAAACACAGAACTAATCATGTTTAACAATAATTTAACTTGTTTTCTGGAAAACATAAGCAATACATAAACAATGATGTCATTATATAGTAGCGATCACGGTTAACGCAGGCATGGCGTATCACACAGGGCGACGCAATCCACACACAGGCAGAGGGCGCGCACTAAAGCATAGCGCCGATACAGCCATGGGTGTTTTCCTATTGTCAAACAGAGGTACATTTACTATTAATTTAATTTTTTTTTTGCAAACTTAAACATGAAACAGACCATCAGTTTCTCTAAAAAGAAAAACAATTCGCGACAAACAAGACAAAATGAGAAGTCCACCGCAGTTGCAGAAGTAAAACAAATGTACAAACCCAATGTATTGCATTAGGGCTCTGGACTCTTGACCGGAGGGTCGTGGGTTCAATCCCAGGTGGGGGGACACTGCTGCTGTACCCATGAGCAAGGTACTTTACCTAGATTGCTTCAGTAAAAACCCAACTGTATAAATGGGTAATTGTATGTAAAAAATAATGTGATATCTTGTAACAATTGTAAGTCGCCCTGGATAAGGATGTCTGCTAAAAAATAAATAATAATAATTATAAATATTTCCATACTATTTTCTGAATGGTGGAAAAAAAATATGTTAAATTACATTAACAACTATGTAAGACTGGAAAATGTGATAAATTTTAAAAAAAGATGCCAAAAACCGAAAACAGCATAAAGTACCAGATTTGAATGGATGTTTCCCTGCTTTCTTAGCGGAAGTTGTTTAGGCATGCGGAAATAAGCGCTATGCGCTGCGTACCTGAAAATACCTGAAAATAACACGACACAGGTAAATATCATGTAAACAGAAAAAAAAATGGCGAGCATGCGCAGTATATGTGCATGAAGCTGGCAAAAAAAGTTAGAGGTAGCAAATCTTGGCAGCGCGGTGGCGCTAGGACCTGGCGGAGCACAGGCGCTCCTTTAAGCGTTCGTACCTGAAAATACCTGAAAATAACACGACACCGGTAAATATCTTGTAAACAGGAAAAAAAAATGACGAGCATGCGCAGTATATGTGCATGAAGCTGGCAAAAAGTTAGAGGTAGCGAATCTTGGCAGCGCGGCGGCGCTAGGACCTGGCGGAGCACAGGCGCTCCTTTAGGCGGGTTGGAGTCTGGCTGGCGAGCGCGGGGAGAGGCACTGAAAGCACAATCGCAGAAATGGCGGAGGGGGAATTAGATGTGGATTCGCTCATCTCTAGACTGTTGGAAGGTAAGGGTAGTTGTGTTATTTGGTGTAACCGCTGCCGGTAGACCTTTTGTTTACCGTACACGTCCCAACCTCGCCCGAAACTGACCATGGTGCAAAAAAATCAAACCAGAGCCAGCGATAGGCCTAGCTTTAGAACAGAAGCCCCGAGCTGGATTTTGGGAGCGTTTGAACACACCCACTCCTCTAAAGTCGGTTGTTAGAGCTCTTTCTATTTATAAACAAATGGTTTCACTAAAATAAACGTTTAATCTGTGACTGGGATATTAATAACGTGTTGCATAGGCGGTGTATTGACAGTGCCGCGTTCTCTCTCTTTCTTAAATTTATAGTTGTTTTGAAGTTAAGATACCGATTCTAACCAGAAGTTTGTGCCTGAAAACAAATACAGTTGGGATTTGACTCGTGTTGTAGCGTTTGGTATTTAGGTATAGCAGTTTGTGTATAAAACAGAAATGCGTTTTAATTACGAGCCAATTTGATACACTTAAGTAGGGGTAAGATTTGACAGCTAATAATGGGAGTTGTGTAGATTGTTAAATTGGAAATATGGGATGAGTTGGTCTTGATTTCGTAGAGTACTATAACTAGTATTGTTAAGATGTGGATTTGTGACAAATTAGCTCAGTAATTCAGGGTTGACTTGGAATTTGAGATCTAATTTAAAATAAATTTTAAAAAAAACTTCCTTTAAAAGTTCTTTGGTGCACAGTTTTACATGAAAAATACCACGACCTTCGGTTCTGATTTCGGATGATTTTGCTTCCAAGACCACAGCAGCTAAATACTGAAACCGAAGAGAACATTTCGACCTTCGAAGGTTCGGAACACATAATCGAAGGAAAATTCGAACCTTCGGTGGTACTGATTTGCATAACTGAGTGGTGACGTCACCATAGCTTGTATGCGATTGAAAATCCTGTTTGACAGGTAATCCATCTACATGGAGTAAAACATTCACGTGTAGTTTTAAAAATACGTTATACAGAACAGCAGTCATATGATTTTTGTAATTCAATAGAAATGCACGTTTATTTACACGGCAGAGGGGTTTCGAGACATTAATTTCAGTACAGCTTACACTATACAGCGCTTTGCTGTCGAGATGGCGAATGAAGAAATTTGCCTCCTGGTTTTTTTTTTTCTAAATTAAAATTATTAGCGTATATTTTGTATGTTTCAAACATATTCTACCTTACTCTGACACCGTCAGAGGCCTTCTCATTATTATTATTATTATTATTATTTATTTCTTAGCAGACGCCCTTATCCAGGGCGACTTACAATTGCAAGCAAATACAAATACATTCAAGTGTTACAATACAAGTAATACAATAAGAGCAAGAAATACAATAATATTTGTTCAAGTGTGACAAACCACAATTCAATAATACAGCAGATAATAGTGATAGTTACATCAGGATATGATTAAATAGTGATAGTTACATCAGGATATGATTAAGTACAAAATACTACAGGTTAAACACTTGGCAGATTACAATATTCTGAAGTACAGGATTAAATGCAGTAAAATAGGGGGCAGATAAGAGCAAAATAAAGCACATTTAAATGAAGGGTGATAGTGTCCCAGGATACAAACAGAGGAGTTCTACAGGTGCTGTTTGAAGAGGTGAGTCTTAAGGAGGCGCCGGAATGTGGTCAGGGACTGGGCAGTCCTGACATCTGTAGGAAGGTCGTTCCATCACTGCGGGGCGAGGGTGGAGAAGGAGCGGGCTCGGGAGGCAGGAGAGCGTAGCGGAGGTAGAGCCAGTCTTCTAGTGCAGACGGAGCGGAGAGGTCGAGTGGGGGTGTAGGGAGAGATGAGGGTCTGGAGGTAGCTGGGTGCAGTCTTCTCATGATCGGTACAACGAGTCCTGAATAGACAGTCTCTCTATCCAAGTAGTATTATAGTATACTTTTAAACTTACAATCTTGATAAAGCGGACAAACGTGGCGAGAAATAAGTGGTGTTACATTTTGATCGCTTGTTTTACCCTAACACCGTGATTTTGAAGCAGATTGTCTTGAAAATGGTGTTTTTTTAATATACATAATAATTGAGTTTAATAAGACACACCTGAGCTTGTTACCTACACACACTGTGGCTAATGAAGCTCATCGTAAACCCAGGAATGGGAGAAGCTGCTGTGTAATGTCTTATGTTCATCCTTGCATTGCTACTCTGTGAAAGGTTACACCCTTACTTGCTGTTAGTATGACCGTGCAGGACAGGGCTATAAGTGGCGGTTATAAAGATTCCTTCTAGATAAGTTGTGTGGGATTTCTATAGCGACTCGTGTCACATTCACACCCTGCAGTATGAAATCATCTTGTGGAGCTTGCCAAGGAAATCCTGACACCTTTTTGACATGCGTTTTATCAAAGGCTTTTACAGACAGCGCTATGCAAATAATTTTTTTTTAAATATTTTTTTTCGAGGGAGAAAATTGAAAACTGGCAGCGTTACAAAACGAAATAAACAAAAATGCTTGGAAGGTTATTTTAAGGACTTGGGTGTGTTTTTTTTTGTTTTTTTTTAAACCGTGGTGGAAAATGCTTAGATAAATAGGGCTCACACATACACAGAGAGTTCTATTAAGTAGGAGATTCTAAGAAGCATTATTATTAGGTTTCCGAGCGTCGCTTCACTGGTGTGTTTTAGGACACGAATCTCTGCGTCAGGAGTGTGTTGTAAACCTCAGGGAATATCTCAACCCTCCCAGACCACTCAAGTAGAAGTTCAAAAGCATCTGAAGACTCAAGGGCGTTGGGGGGGACGGACGGACGAGGAAAACTCCGGTCTTGCAGTGTGCTCGTGATGTTAGTTGGGGAAAAGAAGCTTTTTTTGGGTGATGAACTAGAGGTGCAATCAGATAACGATAGAGAATAATCGATGCCTTCAGAGCAACTACAGTGCTACCCCTTTATAACGCTGTAGTCGGGAGCCGTAGTTGAGAGACTTATTTGTTCTACCACATATGAATACTAGTGTTGGTGTAATGGCATTATGGGGCAAATGGGAGCCATGATCCTACAGCCTTCTAACCTGTTCCCCAGTATAAATGGGGAGCACTGTATTAATCAAAGACAAGAAACAAGTCTTCACAAAAACAACTGAACTGTGCAGCTGCCTCATTGAGAGAGCTTTATGGGGTCTCTTCACTAAAGCCTTCACATACATGTGTGAGGCTCCAAAATGGGGCAGCAGAGCCATTGCTCCATCAACAAATGTTTAATCGAGGCTCTCAAAATAAAACCCACGGCGATAAATAATCTGTTTGTTAATCAGCCTCCCTCGCCCAGTTCAGAACTGTTAAAGCCGCCAGCAGCTGTGCCATTCGGAGGCTTTCTTTACAGCCGTACTATTTTTTTTAGTTTCACAGGATGCAAAAAGGCTTTTGGGCAGACTTGCTTCGTAATGACTCTCTCTCTCTCTCTCTCTCTCTCTCTCTCTCTCTCTCTCTCTCTCTGGGTAATCTACATTTGATCAAGAAAACGCTTCTGGGAAAATACCCAGTTTCAGCCCACAGTGTGTTATTCAAGGGCTCTTGTTGTGAACTGGTGTGATCCAGTGGCCAGTGCTGGTTGTGCAGCTTGATTCACTAAACACAAAAGGCTCATTGTCTCTGTGTACAGGCTAGCTGTGTGTGGTACACTCAGTACTGGGTTGCTTCGGGGGCAGGGAGGGAGGTATTTAGTTTATTTCCAGCAATGCCAGCATACTTTCGTAGGTCACAATGAGTTCAGTGAACCAGTGGTCCTTGAATTAAAATAGACCCCAATGTTCACATTGCTTGAGGATTCTTAACGTTTTTAGGATTTCGTGGCGTGTCGACAGCATTCCTTCTTTCTTTTCCATTTCAGCGCTTTGTGATGGTGCTCCACTGTGAAAGGCGCTATATAAAATACAGATTGATTGACTATGTTCTTGCTCTGGTTTAGATACACTTTTTATATCATTTCTCATTTTCATTTTAGCACATCCTGGTTGGTTTTTTTTATTTATTTTTGGAAAGTGTCAAGCTCTCCCCGTGACCTCAATAGATCCCTCAGAATTTAAGAGTGAAATCATTACCCCTGTAACCCTAGTACTGAGAATGTAATATGTTGCTAGGGGTTAGTATCAGCAGTTTTTAGAACATAAGAAAGTTTCCAAACGAGAGGAGGCCCCATTCGGCCCATCTTGCTCGTTTGGTTGTTAGTAGCTTATTGATCCCAGAATCTCATCAAGCAGCTTCTTGAAGGATCCCAGGGTGTCGGCTTCAAACAACATTACTGGGGAGTTGGTTCCAGACTCTCACAATTCTCTGTGTAAAAAAGTGCCTCCTATTTTCTGTTCTGAAGAAAATGCAGGTTCATTGTTGCTGTGCTTGTAATTGGTGGTTAATGGCTTTGCCGGAGGTTTACAGGTTTGATAGCGGCTACTTCAATTAAAAATCAAAGTCTTTCTCTGTGTCTTTCCTATTTTAGGCAGGCGGTTCGTTTTCCATGGGACACGAACTCACAAGGGGTGTCAACTTCATATCTTGATTCCACCTCATGTTGCCGTCAAAAACTGTTTTCTGAAAAGTCCAAAAAGATGCGCGGGGGGACCGCGGACAGGGACACCTCGATTTTAAAAACCCACAAAGGTTTAGGTTTTCGGAAACAAATTGTATTTGGTTGGTAACAGGAGCAAAGGTGAGGTTATCTAAGGCCAACGTTTTTCATTTTGTTATAAAGTAGCAAGTCCTGTTTCTTCAGTGTGTTGTGTAGCTCCTGCTTGAGTGTGTCCCTGAATTCCTGGGAGGAGGATAGCAGGATCTGTGGGAATTCTGTATTCTCAAATGTATTGCTATATATGGGCATGAGAGGACTGCTGAATTCCATGCCAGTGGGTTCTCTTTTTCCATTCGGAGCACCAGCTGTAAACGCGGAGCGTGTTGGCAGGGTGTGCAGAGAGATCTTTTTCAGATTCTGTTCTGAAGTCGTCCTCGGGAACTTTTCTGTTTTTTTTAAAGACAGCTTGTTTTTAACAGCAGCTTGTTTGAAGCCCTGCTTTTTCCATTCAGACTTGTAGTCCGAAACGTCCTGATATAATAGATATTTTTTTTTTCAATCAGTTATTCACATTTTTATATATATGTATAAAATTGCCAAGGCTGGATTATCACTGCAGCGTCCCGCAGTCGTTTTCAATTTTATACTAAAATGTTTAGTGCATGCTAATTGGATCTGTACACTTTTATCCGAGTGAAAATCACAAAAGTCTACCTGAAGCCATAATAGTAGTACAGTATTTCATGTTAGATTTCGAAATGTCACATTTTTCAGTATATGGAGAACTACAAAGCGGTATGTGATTTTAATATGTTAACGTAACATTATTCAGCAGGTTTCATTCAACTTTATGAAGCAAAATGAGTTCATTCTATAGGGGGAACACAGGACGACTCGCAAATGCACAAATAAAAATGAAAGTAGAAGAAAATACTTTTTTTTTAGCGGTATTATACGTTTTCTAAAACACTGTGTATAATTATTTAATCGTTGTTTAGCAGCTCAACGTGAACCGCAGATGAAAACAAACTCGCGTTTCACGTCCACATTTTCCACTTGTGCGCATGCGCGATTTCGATGGCGTGGCTTTTATAATGAATAATGAAGCAGGCGTCTGCCGATGTGCCTCTGGAGAGCGCTGTAAGCTGGTGATGATTTTTGCTGTTTTCAGCTTGTCGTATCAGTGCAGCAGAGTGTTTCTGATTTGTTTTTTAGAAGTATAATTTCTCGGTTAAAAATAAATAGTAGGCTAATCATAATACTCATGCTTTGACGGTTTGTGTTTTATTTATTACCGCGCCTGCATTTTAGTAGCAGTAATAGCTGCTGGTTGATTATGTTGTCGGTGTTTTGAAATGGATGCGTTTCTTACTTGCATAACAAAGAACGAAGGAAGAAAAACACAGAAGCTGCAAAGCGACAGAAAGTTATATACAGCCCCTTTGGATAACTGTGCTGGCTTTAATAATAATTATAATAAAATAAAGTGTATCACAGTTATTATAGTTTTATCTTGAGGTTGTGTTTTTGATGTTGTAAACCTTTTAAAATGTCACATATAATTATGCAGAGCTGGGAAGTAAATGGTAAGGTGATAAACATTTACTGTATTCTGCAGAATGATTTACAGCGTAGAAAGAGAATGAGTGTCTCCAAAGAGATTCCTAAATGCTGTCTCTTTAATTCTGTGCCTCCAAAGACATGCAATTACGTTTTAAGAATGCAGCCGACTGGTATTCTGTCTTAAACCAGCAGTTTGTCAGCCAGTGATATATTAAATAAATGGGGGAAACAAATGTGTTAATCAGATTATTCTGCCTTTTCATTGCAGCTGTGGTACCATTCGGCGAGCGAAAAATTGTCAAGTGGTACTTCAGCTGAAACCTCCCGACAGAAGGGGGTACAGTTTCAAAAAAAGGGTTTTTAATACCCCTGCTGTAGGGTGAGGCAAAACATGTGACCGTAGCTGCAGCATTCCTTAACATTGTCTTCCCTCCTACAGTCTGCTGGGGATTCTCACAACCAAATTAGGTAGTGTGGCGTGGGATAGCAGCTCATTCCCCAGCTCTGCTCAGAGACCCTGCAATAACACACAAAAAAACAACTCTGTCCTTGCAGGGATGGAAGCAAGACTCCTCTTCCACAGCAGTTTCACCCATTCCTATGAGCTTAAGAACATAAGAACATAAGGAAGTTTACAAACGAGAGGAGGCCATTCAGCCCATCTTGCTCGTTTGGTTGTTAGTAGCTTATTGATCCCAGAATCTCATCAAGCAGCTTCTTGAAGGATCCCAGGGTGTCAGCTTCAACAACATTACTGGGGAGTTGGTTCCAGACCCTCACAATTCTCTGTGTAAAAAAGTGCCTCCTATTTTCTGTTCTGAATGCCCCTTTATCTAATCTCCATTTATGACCCCTGGTCCTTTTTTCTTTTTTCAAGTCAAAGTCGTCCCCCGACATTGTCAATACCTTTTAGGATTTTGAATGTTTGAATCAGATCGCCGCGTAGTCTTCTTTGTTCAAGACTGAATAGATTCAATTCTTTTAGCCTGTCTGCATATGACATGCCCTTTAAACCAAGCTTGATTGGGTATAGTTAACAAGCTCAGGTGGGTCTTATTAAACTCCTAGTAAACCCAGGAATGGATCTAATTGCAATGCAATGGGAGTCTTATTTCCATCCCCCACCTTGAATTGCTCTGTGTTTTTCCATCACAGCATTGTGTGATAATATCTAGAAACTCGATGGCAGGCGTTTCGTTGAAGGCGTCGAGAGAGATTTCTAGCGGAGACGTTTCTCATTTTTAATTTGTGTACGTTTCTTTGTGTATTCCTACACCGTGGAGTGTTCTGCGGTTCTGGATGATCCCAATCAATGGATTGTCATTCATTCAGTCAGATTGATTGTTCGAGATACAGGAGGGGTCACTGAAGTGTATAGAAACACAGGACATGTACTGCATCTTGGTAGGGTTTGGTTTCATTCCCAGCCTGATTTTGTGAATACAAAAAAAAACAACTGTGGTCATGGTGAAAAAAATATAATTCAGTATTATTATTATTATTATTATTATTTATTTCTTAGCAGAGGCCCTTATCCAGGGCGACTTACAATTGTTACAAGATATTACATTATACACATTATACATTATTTCACATTATACAGATATCACATTATTATTATTATTATTATTATTATTATTATTATTTTACATACAGTTACCCATTTATACAGTTGGGTTTTTACTGGAGCAATCTAGGTAAAGTACCTTGCTCAAGGGTACAGCAGCAGTGTCCCCCACCTGGGATTGAACCCATGACCCTCCGGTCAAGAGTCCAGAGCCCTAACCACTACTCCACACTGCTGCCCACGTATCATACAACACAGGATTAAGTAGATCTAAAGTAATGTGTTTGCTGTTGGGTACGCTTGATTTTAGTCATAAAGGCATGTAGAAACTGATAAAAACCTGACCGTCCAAATTGAAAGATTGATTTATTCATTTTGAACAGTAGCGGCTGTTGCACGTTCAGGCAGATTCCTTTAAAAAAAAAAAAAAAAAGTTCTTCTGAAGAAGTATTTGACATTTTTACGGCTTTGCTTAGACCTTGGGGCTGTCAGACTGGTTGTGTTGTGTGATCAGCGATTGTAGGACATCTTTGAAAGGGCTTTCAGACATCGTGCGTGGGAAAGAGCTAAGTCAGCATAAAACTGTGTTCGCTGTTGACATTCTGAGTCACCCAAACCCTCCACAAGTAAAATCTGCTAGCGAGCTCTGAGCCTTGATTACCATAATCCCTGTAATCACATTAGCATAGCCCTCACACCTTCTAATAAAACTATATATAGGCGGTTAACCTGAATAGGACTTGCAGTGAAGTCTACGTGTCCAATTGCAATTGTACCGGGTGCAGAACAGAGCTCTTCAGCAAATCTCAACCTGTCTTCTATTTAACTAATGTAGGCGTCGTTGTTTTTGTAATCACTTTGTAAACGGTTCTGTGTTTTCAGTCATCACTTCCCACACCCCTGTGTCCCGACTTCAAGTTATACTTACAGTTGCATCAGCATTGTTTGCTGAGATCACAACTACAGGTGATCTTTTGTTCATTTACAATTCTGCTGCAGTGAATTGTGTTCTACGTAACCATGAATAAACCCTGGTGCAAATACAGAAACGTATTACTTTATAAATCATACCAAGTGCCGATTTTGCTCTCGAAGAATAAATTGTGACATTTTTTTTTTTTTAGAGCTTCAGAGGAACCAAAGTCACAACACAAGCCGAACTGAAATTCATACTGCAGCCAGGACTGCATGTCTTGAGTACTGAGAATTGAGACATCATTGAAAAATAAAAAAAAGATCCTTTTTTATTTACATCATGCAATTTAAATAAACTACCAAATGATATTGTAAAAGTCTGCCGGAATCCTTAATAGTAGTGCAGTAGATTTCAAAATGTCAAATTTTTCAATTTGTCAGTACAGTACAGTACTGCAAAGAGGTGTGTAATTCAATATGTTAACAAGGTAACATTATTCATCAGGTTTCATTCGACTTGATGAAGCAACGTTAATTAATTCTATGAAGTGATGCAAAACTTGTGGCCAGAGCTGTGTGTTTTCTCAGTGTTATTGAACTTCCTGTTGCTAGGCGATTTGAGGGTCCACAGTGACGTCCTTGCCTTATCAAGGGTGTAACATTACTCCCTGGCAGCTGATCAGCTGCCCTCAGCTGTTTGTGAGACGCAGCGAGAGGCAAAGAACCATCCACAGCAAGAACAGACAGACTCACAGTCAGGTTTAAGTGGGATTCGTGGGGCGGGGTGAGATTTGGGCTATGGAGTGTTAGTTACCAGATCAGTAGAGACATCTGTATGGAAGGGGTCATATGAATTTTATTTTTTTCTAAATTTAAGGTTAGACTCAATTTCACATTTTTAAAATGTGGATATTCAATTATGAAGCTGAAATATCTGATGTTGAATAGCTGTCGAAAGTCTATTTTGTTAGCCAGATCAGTCTTCTTTATAAAAAAAAAGTATCGTATGGTTTTATTTTTTGTTAACTATATATAATCAAAATTAACCCAATTTTACAAGCTAAACACAACTTTCCTGTCTCCCGTCTTTGATTTCTTATTATTATTATTTGTGAACTTTTTACTATCTCAGTACCCATACATTAAATCATTGAAAATCATACAAGCTTCAGAGTAAGAGACATTTCTGTCTTATTATCCTCCTCCTGCCCCTTGTGTTTGTAACTTCAGGGGCTGCGCTGTAAACTCAGAAACCATCCCTTGCTAATTCAGCACCGCAGTGATGGCAGTGCTTCAGATTACTGTACGTGACTCATATTGTGAGTACTGCATGTTCCCATGGTTTGTGCGTCACATTCGCTGCGCGGTGTGTTTTTGATTCTATTTTATTCAAGGGCAGAGACTCCTGCTGTTCTGTCCGAGAGGCATATTTAGATGCCGACATGTTGAAGCGGAGCAAGCTGCCCTCGTGTCGTCTTAATTCTCCGATCCAGCCGTAAATTCAAACACTCTTTGAACTGATGTGTAACAAAAATCTGCGTTCAAAAAAGAAACGCTCTTACTTGGGGCAGCAGTGTGGAGTAGTGGTTAGGGCTCTGGACTCTTGACCGGAGGGTCGTGGGTTCAATCCCCGGTGGGGGACACTGCTGCTGTACCCTTGAGCAAGGTACTTTACCTAGATTGCTCCAGTAAAAACCCAACTGTATACATGGGGAATTGTATGTAAAAATAATGTGATATCTTGTAACAATTGTAAGTCACCCTGGATAAGGGCATCTGCTAAGAAATAAATAATAATAATAATACTAGAACAATCAAAGCTTCACAAGTCCTAAAAACTAACAATATGCGTTTGTTTCTAACCGAGATGCTCGTAAAGTCCTTTCAGACACTCATATTAAAGTGTTTGGAGTTAAAATAATTTCATAACCCTTGCCTGTTTTTTGCCCTTTTCATTACCTCCGTGTGTCTCAGTTGTGCAGTTTCGAAAGACACACATGTTTATAGAAAACCTGTATTTTTATTTAAGACACATCTGGTGCTGCATTCGGTTCACTTGAACTTCCTAGGTCATTTTACCTGCTGGGTCAAAGCATGTTACTGGCTGAAAGCACGTCAGTCAATCGGGGAAGCAGCTGATTGGTTAAGGACAGGAAATAAGGTTTTTTGGAAGTGGTGGAGACGGTTCCACTCTCTACGTGAAAATGACAAGGAAGTGCAGCATTATCTGAAAGCATGGCTTTTTTTTTTAACCTAGTGTAATTACCAGATATCCTGCAAAAAAAAAAAAGAATTAAAACAATTAAAAATGGTTTCTTTTTTTATAACATGGACGTGCACAACGGGTAAGATTAATGGAAGCGTTTTGTTAATTACAAGCACTTAAAAAAACAGAGAAGCTCTGTCTCCTTGCAAAGAGTTATATTTAGTGTCTGTGTCAGGAATCATGCTAATTCCTGCAGTTGGCGGTGGTGTGCATTTCGAATGGGGGGGGGGGGGGGGGGATGCTGTTCATTTGAAATTAATCACAGAACTAGACTGGATCTGCCTGCCACTGACTGGAGCAGAGGAGATAAACACCTCTTTGTCTTTTTTTGGGTTTTATTTTCCTGCCATTACATTCTCTGTAAACTTCCAGTAAAAAATGTACACGTCATTAACTTTCACAACATTACGTACGTGCATTCTTGCCCACCTCGCAGACACATGAGACCTGTACTCAGTCTTGGGTTTCAAAAACTGCCTTGTTTAGGTATACTGCAATCTTGAAGTGGTCAGGTGCCAGGAGCTTGAACAATCACACCCTGGTAAATCTGCACAGAATTAATGGATTGCACTTTTCCTCACAGTATTTGAGTCACACTTGGCCAAGGAGGGGACATTTTTATTTAACATCATAGTACTGAAACCCAGGACTGGGCTTCGTTCTTGTAAATCGATTTTGTAACCTTGGGTCACTGCCGCTCGCATTGCCCTGGATTTTACACACGTTGGTTTGTGCTGAAGGCACACCCTCATTTAAGTTAACCATCCCAGTTAATTTCTTACCAGCTAAAAAAAAAAGGGAAACTCGTCACGCAGTTGTGATTACAGAAAGTGTGATTTTACAGCACCATATAAGTAAATAAGTCCTGCATTTATCTTTACAGCACAGTGGAAAACAGAAGCCCATTCCTCTGAAGGAATTCCGTCAGGAATCCGTTACGGGAATAATCAGTCTTCCCTGTGTTTGGCACAATCCTGATCTTGCATTTACAGATTTGTTAGGTGATGGAGAAGTTCTAAAAATAAATAAATAAAAGGGAACTCGGGGAGCGTTTTAACTTTGACAGTTTGGGGTTTAGATTTTTGCAGGCAGTCTTGGTTTATTTGCCACACGTCACGCAATAAATAAACAGTTTTTAACTAAACAAGTCTCTGGGGACCCCCACCCTCTCCGGCCTACCTTTTACTAGATTAGGTTGTGTTTTTGTTGTTGGTTCACCCGATGCAAAGGAAAATAAATGGAACAGCCCACGAGGGGTGGGGTGGGAGAAAAAAGCAATCTTCTGTGAAGCAAGGAGTGCCTTCGATAGGTCTTGCTTCCGTAGTCGTGGTTTTATTTGTGTCTTAACCGTTATGTTACGCAATGTAAATGCCCATGAATAAATAAGGGGCAGCGCGCATTAATAAAACCGGGACCTCTTTCCCCTTGACATGCTTGGCAGAGTCCATGCAAATGACTCATTCTCTGCTGAATGCCAAATCCTCCACACAGCTGCCCTGCTGCTCTCTTCCCAGATTGCCATCTAGAGCTTGCTTGTATTGTATCATTGTTTTCTCTTTGCTTAGAGGAAAACTTTATTTTTTTCCCTCCCAGTGCATCATTAGCATAGTATTTGCATCAACCTATTGATTAGAAAGAAAGGCTTCTGTAACTTGCCTATTACAGAAGAGGGCAGCATATTTGAGGAAGGGAAAGTTTTATTTTAAAGGGGTTTATAACACTTTGTCAGCCTCTCTCTCTGTGCCTTCTCTGGTTGCCTGTGTGGTTTGCAGTGTGAGTTTCTATCCCTGTTCAAACTCCTGGCTCCTGATCATTTCAATATTAATAATAATAATACTAGACTTCATTGAGGGGAGCGCTGAACCCCAGGACCGGGTGCAGCAGCAGCAGGGCTAGTGTGAGTTTCTAACCCTGCTCAGACTCCTAGCTCCTGATCATTTCAATATTAATAATAATAATAATACTAGACTTCATTGAGGGGAGCGCTGAACCTCAGGACTGGGTGCAGCAGCAGCAGCAGCAGGGCTAGTGTGAGTTTCTAACCCTTCTCAGACTCCTGGCTCCTGATCATTTCCATATTAATAAGTCTCTCTCTAATGCCCCATCTCGTTGCCTCGGCAGTGCGGGGGTGCCGTCCCGGGAAGATCGTGCAGATGACGGAGGCGGAGGTGCGGGGGCTCTGCATCAAATCCAGAGAGATCTTCCTGAGCCAGCCCATCCTGCTGGAGCTGGAGGCACCACTCAAGATCTGCGGTGAGTGCGAACCGGGGAGCGCAAAGCAACCGGGGTCCTCCAAAACAACCAGGGTCCTCCGCACAGGGGTGCAAACAAGGTCCTCCAAACAACCAGGGTCCTCCAAACAACCGGGGTCCTCCGCACAGGGGTGCAAACAAGGTCCTCCAAACAACCAGGGTCCTCCAAACAACCAGGGTCCTCCGCACAGGGGTGCAAACAAGGTCATCTAAACAACCAGGGTCCTCCAAAACAACCAGGGTCCTCCAAACAACCAGGGTCCTCAGCACAGGGGTGCAAACAAGGTCCTCCAAACAACCAGGGTCCTCAGCACAGGGGTGTAAACAAGGTCCTCCAAACAACCAGGGTCCTCAGCACAGGGGTGTAAACAAGGTCCTCCAAACAACCAGGGTCCTCCGCACAGGGGTGCAAACAAGGTCCTCCAAACAACCAGGGTCCTCCTAAACAACCAGGGTCCTCCGCACAGGGGTGCAAACAAGGTCCTCCAAACAACCGGGGTCCTCCAAACAACCAGGGTCCTCCGCACAGGGGTGCAAACAAGGTCCTCCAAACAACCAGGGTCCTCCGCACAGGGGTGCAAACAAGGTCCTCCAAACAACCAGGGTCCTCCGCACAGGGGTGCAAACAAGGTCCTCCAAACAACCAGGGTCCTCCGCACAGGGGTGCAAACAAGGTCCTCCAAACAACCAGGGTCCTCCGCACAGGGGTGCAAACAAGGTCCTCCAAACAACCAGGGTCCTCAGCACAGGGGTGCAAACAAGGTCCTCCAAACAACCAGGGTCCTCAGCACAGGGTCCATAACAAAAATAACATCCAATGGTAAACCACAAATCTGTTACACAGAGTTTCACCCAATGCCTCAGGGATGGAAGGAAGACTCCCAAATGCACAGCGGTTTGATCCACTCCTGGTTTTACTTGGACTAATAAAAACACACCTGAGCTTGTTACCTACGCACACTGGTGGGGGGGGGGGGCAAATCAAGCACAGAATAAAACCTGGGAATGGGTGAAACCGCTAGTCAACAGGAGTCTTATTTCCCATCCCTGTTCTCCCTCGGTGTTGAAAATGAAAAATTGCACATGACTTCGAGCATCCTTGCTGGGGGATCATCCTTCGGATGAGATGTAAAACCAAAATCCCACTGTAAGTGACTCTGCAGCAGCAGTTGTTGATGAAGCATAGTCCACCTTCTAGTCTCCAAGTCACTTTGGATAAAAGCATCTGAATGGATTAGCACCTAGTTATTTGCAGGAGTTACTGACCCTGTATCTTCCAAACCGTAATTCTGGAATGCTCTGCCTTCGTTTGTCAGGGAAGCTGGGACCGTTAAAGTTTTCAAGTCAAAACTAAAAACACACTTTTTATAAAATGGTTTTCTTAGCTTAGTGGGTTTTAATGTAACTTTAAAATTGCTGCTTTTGTATTGTGTATACTGTTCTTTAAATGGTCTGACTGTGGCAGTTGTACGCGTGACATGCTATACACATGTATTGTGGTTTGTTCTTTTTTTTTGTCTGCCATGTAGTGTACAGTGCTTTGCGATACTTTTGTATAAAACGCTATATCAATGCAATAAATAAATAATGAGTAAATGATCATGTTGGTGCCCCTCGCTCCTCAGGCGATATCCACGGGCAGTACACAGACCTGCTGCGGCTCTTCGAGTACGGCGGCTTCCCTCCTGAGGCCAACTACCTGTTCCTGGGAGACTACGTGGACCGAGGCAAGCAGTCCCTGGAGACCATCTGCCTGCTGCTGGCCTACAAGATCAAATACCCCGAGAACTTCTTCCTGCTGCGCGGGAACCATGAGTGTGCCTCCATCAACCGCATCTACGGGTTCTACGATGAGTGTGAGTGGGAGAGGGATTTCTATATGTAAATAAGAGAGGTGTGGTCATGTAAAAATGTCCAAAGTATTATAATTTTTTTTTTTTTTTTTGGTACTAATTCTCACCGTCTTTATTTAACAGGTAAGAGACGATTCAACATCAAGCTGTGGAAGACTTTCACTGACTGTTTCAACTGTCTGCCAATCGCTGCCATTGTCGACGAGAAGATCTTCTGCTGCCACGGAGGTGAGGGGGTGAGGGAGAGATTGATAGTAACAAGGTCACTGTGAGAAGGGGAATCTGTGGATTTTCTTCCTCATCCCCCTTGCTTGGTTTGGGTCCAGAATATCTATCTATCTGTCTATCGCTATGGACAAAAGTTTTGCATCACCCTCTAGAATTAACTCGTTTTGCTTCGTAAAGTCGAATGAAACCTCCTGAATAATGTTACGTTAACTTGCAATAGGACCTCAGTTTTAGGTCTCACCCAAAGGACGGAGCACAAGGAGGTTCAGTAACTTGCTCAGGGTCACACACACAGCGAGCCAGTGGCTGGGATTGAACCTGCTGGAACCTCCTGGTAACAAGCCCCTTTCTTTAACCGCTGAACCACCAAGCCTGCGCTCCTTCTCTGATTCTCTCTCCTGTCTCCGCCCTGCAGGGCTGTCTCCCGATTTGCAGTCAATGGAGCAGATCCGTCGCATCATGAGGCCCACAGACGTGCCCGACACAGGTGAGTGCAATCGAAACACAGCAGCAAGGAAAACGAGGCTCGTCTGGGTCTGTAGGGTTACTGTCCAGTCTGAACCCCACGACTGGCTGCAGCAGCAGTGCTAGTGTGAGTTTCTATCTGCTCAAACTCCTGGCTCCTCATCATTTCAATATTAATAATAATAATACTAGACTTCATTGAGGGGAGTTCTGAACCCCAGGACTGGGTGCAGCAGCAGCAGCAGCAGCAGGGCTAGTGTGAGTTTCTAACCCTGCTCAAACTCCTGGCTCCTGATCATTTCAATATTAATAATAATAGACTTCATTGAGGGGAGTTTTCTGAACCTCAGGACTGGGTGCAGCAGCAGCAGGGCTAGTGTGAGTTTCTGTCTGTTCAAACTCCTGGTTCCTGATCATTTCAATGTTAATAATAATAGGCTTCATTGAGGGGAGCTCTGAAGTGCACAGTAACTTGTATAGTGAATGGAGGTGCATGGCGTGGAGACTCTCACTGAAGTCAGATGTTGCTGCGCAGGCTTGCTGTGTGATCTGCTGTGGTCGGACCCTGACAAGGACGTGCAGGGCTGGGGGGAGAACGACCGCGGGGTCTCCTTCACCTTCGGAGCCGACGTGGTCAGCAAGTTCCTCAACCGCCACGACCTGGACCTCATCTGCAGAGCACACCAGGTACTGAATAAACTAACACCACACACACACTGAGACCTGGACCTCTGCAGAGCACACCAGGTACTGAATAAACTAACACCACACACACACTGAGACCTGGACCTCTGCAGAGCACACCAGGGACTGAATAAACTAACACCACACACTGAGACCTGGACCTCATCTGCAGAGCGCACCAGGTACTGTAAATAAATTTCACCTGAACCTCACACACACACTGCAGAGCACACCATGTAACAAACACAAGATACACACACTGCAGAGCGCACCAGGTACTGTATACAAACTGCATCACACACACTGTCTCCTCTCTCACACTCCCTTTCTCCTCTCAGGTTGTAGAAGACGGTTATGAGTTCTTTGCTAAGAGGCAGCTGGTCACCCTGTTCTCTGCTCCCAATTACTGTGGCGAGTTCGACAACGCTGGAGGGATGATGAGTGTGGACGAAACCCTCATGTGCTCCTTCCAGGTAACGAGGGCACTAGCTGTGAGACTGGCTTCACTAAGGCATACCAGCAAGGAGGCTGGGTGGTCCAGTGGTTAAAGAAAAGGGCTTGATACCAAGAGGTTCAAATCCCGGCTCAGCTACTGACTCGCTGTGTGTGTGTGACCCTGAGCAAGTCATTGAACCTCCTTGTGCTCCGTCCTTCGGTTGAGACGTCAAACAAACGCGGTCCTATTGGAAGTGACTCTGCAGCAGCTGTTGACGATGCATAGTTCACCCCCTAGTCTCTAAGTCGCTTTGGATAAAAGCGTCTGCTAAATGACTAAATAATAACATACCAGCAATGGAGGATTCACTTTTTTGAAATCCATACTCAAGGGGACCATATTCTGGGGGGGTATTATTTTTACTCCATTTGTGGTTGTTTAGTGGTCCAGTGGTTAAAGAAAAGGGCTTGTAACCAGGAGGTTTCCAGTTCAAATCCCAGCTCACTCACCGTGTGACCCTGAGCAAGTCACTTCACCTCCTTGTGCTCCGTCTTTCAGGTGGGACATAGTTGTAAGTGACTCTGCAGCTGATGCATAGTTCACACACCCTAGTCTCTGTGAGTCGCCTTGGATAAAGGCGTCTGCTAAATAAACTAATAATAATGTGGTAGGTCTTTTGGCCATAGATGTATGCTGCTTCATTTACAGGCTCATGCATACAGAGCAATAACACATCACAGTGCAGCAGCACTGGCAGTGGAAACATAGCTTAAAACCAGCACTGTGCCTCTTCCTTACAGATCCTGAAGCCGTCTGAGAAGAAAGCCAAGTACCAGTATGGAGGCATGAACTCTGGCAGACCCGTGACCCCGCCCCGCACAGCCACGCCCCCAAAGAAACGGTGAACGAGGAGAGGAGGGACGCTGGCTCTCGCAGCGTTTACCAAACCAGATGCCGTCGAAATACAAACACGATGAAAAAAGAAAGTTGGCTTTTTTTTTTTTTTTAAACAGCTTTTTCTGTTGGTCACGTTCTGCTTTTATTATTGTTGTGTTGTTTTTCTCCTGCACTACAACTCAAAACCAGTCTCTAATTGCTTGTTTATAAAAAGGAAATATTTAAATTCACCAAGGATTTTTTTTTTCTGTTGCTAAATACAGAACATTAAACACATCTGTTGCTTTTGAATTCTTATACAGTACAGCAACAATACTGTTTGTTACCTTTGTGTGGTGCTTTTGCTGAAACCGCTGCATTATGTGAAAGTTATTTCAAAGGGATGGTGACATGGGAGTGTGCATCACATAGATAAGAATGACTTGTAGTCTGAAACATCCTGATATAATTTACTTTTTTGTGTATCTACATGACTTTTCTCTCTCCTTTTGGTACACAGCGGTTTTCCTTTTTTGAATTGTATATATACTTCTGTGAAAAATATTTGTGTGCTTAATAACCAGAACTTTTCAGTTTGCTTCAGTATCGAAGTTATTTTATTTTCGATGCAGCCTCTCATTGTTAATTTGACTTTGAGTTGTTTCAAAATTGGAGGGGGGAGGGGTATGCAAGGACACTCACATTCTAGAAGGTCAAATTCTTTGGTACATTATGGGTAAAATCTCATTTTAAGTTATTAGTATATTTACTGTTGATGACTGTGTGGTCCAGTGGTTAAAAGAAAAGGGCTTATAACCAGGAGGTCCCCGGTTCAAATCCCACCTCAGCCGCTGACTCATTGTGTGACCCTGAGCAAGTCACTTAACCTCCTTGTGCTCCGTCTTTCGGGTGAGACGTAGTTGTAAGTGACTCTGCAGCTGATGCATAGTTCACACACCCTGGTCTCTGTAAGTCGCCTTGGATAAAGGCGTCTGCTAAATAAACAAATAATAATATTGTAACAATATGAATGAATCCTAAACTAGAAAATGGCATTGATTTCCTTCAACCTGATTGGGCGATATCCAAAGTATACACTAGGCTGAGACACACATCTATTAAAACCTGCATTGCAATAGATGTAATGCATATCAGATTTAACAAAGCTAGTGGCTTTAATTCAGGAGGCTGCATTACCTTTTCATGCCAGATGGATTGCTGTTGTACAACTGTCCTGGAATAACAATGCAACAGCACCACCTCCTGGGGAAAAAAACCTGTACTGCAGGATCCACCCCACATTGAAAAATAATTTGAAAGCGGGTTTTAAAAAAAAAAAAAAAAAAGCATGATTTAATTTTTTTAAAAACATAACAAAAAAATGTCATGACAAATGATTAAAAAGAGTAAAAGCACACACTACAAAAAAAGAAAGAAAAGTTAAAATGCCTGGTATTTCCTCCCTGCTCTCTTGTACAGTTTAAAAGGTCTCAAAAGCTCATTGTCCGAATCTAAATGGCCCAATAACAATTAAACACAATTACAAATAATTAAATGAATTAATAATGTATTAATTAAATAAATTGCGTGCACTGACCAGTTCATTCTAGCTTTAGATTTAATTAAACATCTGTTGCTGCATGATGAATCATCCTCAGCTCATCTCTTTTCTATGCTCTTGTAAAGCATATTGCTCTGTACCCAAGAAAAAATGTGTTATACAGGGCTGAAGAATGATTTTTACAACTTCCATAAAAAACACACAAAAAATAATAATAAAATCCATCGTGAAATGCAGTAACGAACCATGGTAAACTAACCCTTATAAAACGTTTAGCAAAGCATAGGAGTAAACATTGAGATGTATGGTAAAACTGAAAATACACCACACACATGACATAGTAAACTTTTATAAAGGGACTATAACTTCTCTCAGCCCTATAAGTAAAACCATGTTGTTTTAGGGGGGGGGTCTTATTCTCCGTAACACAGGAAGTGAGGTTATAGCGCTTCAGCAAAGTGGGCAGGGTTCCTAACAGTCAAAATTCAGCTACTGTATCTAAACTAAAATAAGAACCAAAAATGCATCTACAATTCCAAGGACACATTCTGGATTGTATATAAACCTGCAGTGAACTTTGAATACTAAGAACTGTACAATAATGGCACCCTATCCACAATAAATAATGTACGAGTTATTAGTAACTGTACTGGTACTGTAAGTCACACAGACTATCTGGCCTTAATAGACAGTATTTTTATATATAATTCCCTTCGTCAGCAGCTTGCAAAATCCCTTTTAAAATAATTTAAAAAAGAGCAGGATTTTAACCGCTCGGGCAGTGGGAACATATGAAGTTTCCACTGTTTTTTCAACCCTAACAAATAAAAATTCTTTGATAAACGTTAAGATTCGAAACGCATGGGGGAAAAAATTAATAAATAAATAAAAATCAGTGTCTTCAGGACATTAAGAAAGTCTTCTAGTCCCATTGCTCTTGTGTTCCTGTCAGTAGTCTTTGCACTGCCGCTGTAGTGCCCCGTCATGCCTGCAAGACCATTCTTCCTCCCTCTCTCTCTCTCTCTCTCTCTCTCACCCTCTTAATCTCTCTCCCACGTGCTCCCTCCCTCTGGCAGCCCCCTACTCCTCCTCTCCGTATCTCGGGGGTCTCGTTCACACCAGCGCTCGCAGAGGGAAGGACAGAGCGGCCCCCAGCGACAGCCCCAGAGCCAGGAAGAACGTCATAAGAGCCCCAGCCGTCTCTGCATCCTGCGGCTTGACCAACCTGGGGGGATGGGGAGAGAAAGAGAGAGGGAGGGGTTAAACGGGGCAAGCAGACTAAAGTTTGGAGTAACAGTCAAACTGACAATCGCTTTATAAAGGGGCCATATTTTAAATGAGCAACCTCTAAATAAGATAAAAAATGATAAAATTAGAGGGCTCCCAAGTGACGCATCTGGTAAAGGCGCTCCACTTGCAGTGCAGGATGCGCCCTATAGCCTGGAGGTCGTCGGTTCGAGTCCAGGCTATTCCACAGTCGACCGTGGACGGGAGCTCCCAGGGGGCGGCGCACGATTGGCCGAGCGCCGCCCGGGGGAGGGAGGGTTTAGGTCGGCCAGGGCGTCCTCGGCTCACCGCGCACCAGCGACCCCTGTTGTCTGGCTGGGCACCTGCAGGCTTGCCTGTAAGCTGCCCAGAGCTGTAGCTCTGGGATGGTTGCATGGCGGGCCTGCAGAGTGAAAAGAAGCGGTCGGCTGATGGCACACACTTCGGAGGACAGCGTGTGTTCGTCTTCACCACTCCCGAGTCAGCGCGGGGGTGGGAGCGGTGAACTGAGCCTAAATACAATTGGCCATTTCAAATTGGGGGAAAAAAAAAAAAAAAAAAAAATTATACAATCACAGATGATCACTTAATGTTTGAAATATTTTGTCACAAGACTTAGGGAGATGATGTATTGGTAACAACTATAAAATCAGAGAAGGAAACTCCTATTGCATAGACTTTCAAAATAATACTACTGCTACTCACTGTGGGGCGTAGGACATGGAGAGGCAGACGCAGTAGCCACTGCTGAGGGAGAAGAGCAGCATGAGGAGAGCGAAGACGATGTCGTGGGAGAACAGCACAGGCAGATAGGACCGCTCCTGCACATTGCACAGCATGAGCAGGGGAATGAACACCACGCGACAGCACACCAGCCCCGGGAACAGAGGGCTCTCCTTCCGGGGCTAGAGAGGGGGAGAAGGGGGAGAGAGAGAGACACGGTCAGTTTTGCTGGTGGAGGGGACACACACACACGGCCATACTGGCTGGCCAGTATGCAGAGATCTGTCACAGCCTGAGGGACACACAGTAAGCACGTCACACTACAATCCCATCACAGGGCTGCAACGGAGAGGGTGGGAGAGAAAGGGAGGGTGAAAGAGGTTAGAGAGGGAAATGTTTTAGTAATGTTTAGTTCATATATACATGCCAGTTAACTGTTGTATTGCTTTGGCAATACTTGTAGTATAGTCATGCCAATAAAGCACATTTGAATTTGAGAGAGGTATGATTTAACTCACTGTGGCAGACCTACATAGAAGAAAAGTAAACAGCAACGGTTTTTCCTAGGACGCTGTGACTCATTTACTGTCCCAGGTGTACCTTATTGGTGCAAAAGATATGCCTTGAAACAGGAAACCTGTACGTAATAAAACGGTATATACTTTATAAGAGAGTCCCATTGAAGCCCATGTTGTTTGCATGGTCACGCTCCTAACGTTGTAAACGGAACTCTGTTCTAACAGGATCCGTTATAAGTGCAGCAGACCTGCATAATCAGATCAAGCAATGATTTTTTTTTGTATATATATATATATTTGTATTTATATGAAGCTCACCCATCTCACAAAAGAGGTGACTGTTCTTCCAGCCCAGTCCATCACGTTGAAGGCCAGGAAACAGCAGACTGGGGTGAAGTAGCGCTCTGCAAACACAAGGGGGAGCGAGGGAGCGGTTAGAACAGGACAGACGGGGTCAACGCAACGCTGGATTGGATTAGAGCATTTTACAGGGTTGGTTGGAATTCCAATTCCTTAAAAAGCAATTCATTTGAAGGACTTGGAATTGATTCATTCATTAAACTCGAATTTTGTTAACCACAAAGAAAGTTCAAGCTTTCTACCCACGCCTAGCAGCTCTGCGCTCTCGGAGCTGAGATTGTGCAACGGCATCGCCTCACACTGCCGTGCCCCCTGCACTCACCCCAGCCTCCTGCCCGCTGCCCCCTGCACTCACCCCAGCCTCCTGCCCCCTGCACTCACACCAGCCTCCTGCCCCCTGCACTCACCCCAGCCTCCTGCCCCCTGCCCCCTGCACTCGCCCCTGCACTCATCTCGGCCCCCTACTCACCCCAGCCTCCTGCCCCCTGCACTCACCCCAGCCTCCTGCCCCCTGCACTCACCCCAGCCTCCTGCCCCCTGCACTCATCCCAGCCCCCTACTCACCCCAGCCTCCTGCCCCCTGCACTCACCCCAGCCTCCTGCCCCCTGCACTCACCCCTGCACTCATCCCAGCCCCCTACTCACCCCAGCCTCCTGCCCCCTGCACTCACCCCAGCCTCCTGCCCCCTGCACTCACCCCTGCACTCATCCCAGCCCCCTACTCACCCCAGCCTCCTGCCCCCTGCACTCACCCCAGCCTCCTGCCCCCTGCACTCATCCCAGCCCCCTACTCACCTCAGCCTCCTGCCCCCTGCACTCACCCCTGCACTCATCCCAGCCCCCTACTCACCCCAGCCTCCTGCCCCCTGCACTCACGCCAGCCTCCTGCCCCCTGCACTCACCCCTGCACTCCTCCCAGCCCCCTACTCACCCCAGCCTCCTGCCCCCTGCACTCACTCCTGCCCCCTGCACTCACCCCAGCCTCCTGCCTGCTGCACTCACCCCAGCCTCCTGCCCCCTTGCACTCACCTCAGCCTCCTGCCCCCAGCCCCCTGCACTCACCCCAGCCTCCTGCCCCCTGCACTCATCCCAGCCCCCAGCCCCCTACTCACCCCAGCCTCCTGCCCCCTGCACTAACCCCAGCCTCCTGCCCCCTGCACTAACCCCAGCCTCCTGCCCCCTGCACTCACCCCTGCACTCATCCCAGCCGCCTACACTCACCCCAGCCCCCTACACTCACCCCAGCCCCCAGCCCCCTACTCTCACCCCAGCCCCCAACCCCCTACACTCACCCCAGCCTCCTGCCCCCTGCACTCATCCCAGCCCCCTACTCACCCCAGCCTCCTGCCCCCTGCACTCACCCCTGCACTCATCCCAGCCCCCTACTCACCTCAGCCTCCTGCCCCCTGCACTCACCCCTGCACTCATCCCAGCCCCCTACTCACCCCAGCCTCCTGCCCCCTGCACTCACCCCAGCCTCCTGCCCGCTGCACTCACCCCAGCCTCCTGCCCCCTGCACTCACCTCAGCCTCCTGCCCCCAGCCCCCTGCACTCACCCCAGCCTCCTGCCTGCTGCACTCACCCCAGCCTCCTGCCCCCTTGCACTCACCTCAGCCTCCTGCCCCCAGCCCCCTGCACTCACCCCAGCCTCCTGCCCCCTGCACTAACCCCAGCCTCCTGCCCCCTGCACTCACCCCTGCACTCATCCCAGCCGCCTACACTCACCCCAGCCCCCTACACTCACCCCAGCCCCCAGCCCCCTACACTCACCCCAGCCCCCAACCCCCTACACTCACCCCTGCACTCACCCCAGCCTCCTGCCCCCTGCACTCATCCCAGCCCCCTACTCACCCCAGCCCCCTACTCACCTCAGCCTCCTGCCCCCTGCACTCACCCCTGCACTCCCCAGCCCCCTACTCACCCCAGCCTCCTGCCCCCTGCACTCACCCCAGCCTCCTGCCCGCTGCACTCACCCCAGCCTCCTGCCCCCTGCACTCACCTCAGCCTCCTGCCCCCAGCCCCCTGCACTCATCCCAGCCCCCTGCCCCCTGCACTCATCCCAGCCCCCAGCCCCCTACTCACCCCAGCCTCCTGCCCCCTGCACTCACCCCAGCCTCCTGCCCCCTGCACTCACCCCAGCCTCCTGCCCCCTGCACTCACCCCAGCCCCCAGCCCCCTACTCACCCCAGCCTCCTGCCCCCTGCACTCACCCCTGCACTCATCCCAGCCGCCTACACTCACCCCAGCCCCCTACACTCACCCCAGCCCCCAACCCCCTACACTCACCCCTGCACTCACCCCAGCCTCCTGCCCCCTGCACTCACCCCAGCCCCCTGCACTCACCCCAGCCTCCTGCCCTCACCCCAGCCTCCTGCCCCCTGCACTCACCCCTGCCTCCTGCCCCCTGCACTCACCCCTGCACTCATCCCAGCCGATTACACTCACCCCAGCCTCCAGCCCCCTACACTCACAACTGCACTCACCCCAGCCCCCTACACTCACCCCAGCCCCCTGCATTCACCCCAGCCCCCTGCACTCACCCCAGCCTCCAGCCCCCTGCACTCACCCCAGCCTCCTGTGTACACGGTCTTCACGTCCACAGTTACTGCGGGGAACACAGACAGCGTGACGGTGAACACGAAGGTGATGCAGAAGGCCATGACCCGGATCTGCAGGAGCAAACACCACAGAGCACTGATACTCACACCTCTCAACACTTCATACTGTGTCTATATGTACACATGCATATATATATATATATATATTACACACACACACACACACACACACACACACACTACAGCTATGGAGAGGATATGATGGTTCTAAGTGGGTAATACAAAAGCAATCACTAATCAATTGAAGACACAAAGATGGACTCCAGAGTTCTTTACTACTTTTCTAACAGAGTAAACATTTACTTCTATTTACTCTTACCCTAACCCCAACCATTACCCTAACCCCAACCCCAACCATTACCCTAACCCTAACCCCAACCATTACCCTAACCCCAACCATTACCCTAACCCTAACCCCAACCCCAACCATTACCCTAACCCCAACCATTACCCTAACCCTAACCCCAACCCCAACCATTACCCTAACCCCAACCATTACCCTAACCCACTGCTCATGCTGATGGATCTATTCTTGTTTAACTGATTAAACATCCCCGTTGCTGTGGGGAGGGAGACTCACCTGCTTCAGCACATCCCACAGGGAGGATTTCTGCTTCCCGTCCTCCTGCAGGGCGGCGCTCTCTGAGGAAACAGGAGAGGGAACTCACAGGGGGCAAGAGAACTGTGATGCACAGCAAAACAACACGGGGGGCTTGAGAGAGAGGGGGGAGAGAGAGAGAAGAGGGGGAGAGAGAGAGAGAGAGAAGAGAGAGGAGAGAGAGAGAGAGGGAAGAGAGAAACAGAGAAACAGAGAGGGGGAAGAGAAACAGAGGGGGAAGAGAGAGAGACAGACAGACAGGGGGAAGAGAGAGACAGACAGAGAGAGAGGGGGAAGAGAGACAGAGACAGAGGGGGAAGAGAGACAGAGAGAGAGAGAGAGAGAGAGAGAGAGAGAAGAGAGGGGGAGAGAGAGACAGAGAAGAGAGAGGAGAGAGAGAGAGGGATGAGAGAAACAGAGAAACAGAGAGGGGGAAGAGAAACAGAGAGGGGGACGAGAAACAGGGGGAAGAGAGAGAGACAGACAGAGACAGAGGGGGAAGAGAGACAGAGAGGGGGACGAGAAACAGGGGGAAGAGAGAGACAGACAGAGACAGAGGGGGAAGAGAGACAGAGAGGGGGAGAGAGAGACAGAGAAGAGAGAGGAGAGAGAGAGAGAGGGAAGAGAGAGAAACAGAGAGGGGGAAGAGAGAGAGACAGAGGGGGACGAGAAACGGGGAAGAGAGAGAGACAGACAGAGGGGGAAGAGAGACTGAGAGGGGGACGAGAAACGGGGGGAAGAGAGACAGACAGAGAGAGAGGGGGAAGAGAGACAGACAGAGAGAGAGGGGGAAGAGAGACAGAGAGAGAGAGACAGAGACAGAGAGAGGGAAGAGAGAGACAGACAGAGACAGAGGGGGAAGAGAGAGACAGACAGAGACAGAGGGGGAAGAGAGACAGAGAGAGAGAGAGAGAGAGAGAGACACAGACACAGACACAGACAGACAGAAATACTAACCAGGCAAAAACATTGTTACTCACTGTAGCAGAGGGGCTGAATTAACTATATAGCTAGCTAACTTACCTCACCAACAAACCAACCCAACTAGCTTACCCATCCAACTAACCCACTAACCAACCCACTCAATTAAAGGGAGTGCATGCGGCTACCTTTATTCAGCAGTGTGTCGTTGCTCTCCAGCTCATAGTTTTTTTTCTGATTACTTTTATTCAAGTAGAACTGGGCAAACTCCTAGAGAGAGGTACAAAAGAAACAAAACAAACATCGACCAAGTCATTCACGTAGTCTACTGCGTGGTGCACAGATAAAAAAACGATTTCAGAAATACTTATCTATGTCTAATATACAAGCAAGTAACCCAAAGATCTTCAACAGAAGAAACTGTGGTTCCAGTGACGCAAAACAAACGAGCTCCTATTGGAAGTGACTCTGCAGCAGCAGCAGTTGATGAAGCATAGTTCACCCCCCTAGTCTCTGTAAGTTGCTTTGGATAAAAGTGTCTGCTAAAAACACTCACAGCAGTTTGATCCACTCCTGGTTTCACTAGGAGTTTAATAAGACACACCTGAGCTTTGTTAGCTAGACACACTGGGGCTAATCAAGCTGGTAGCAGTAAAACCTGGACTGGATCACACTGCTGTGCAATAGGAGTCTTATTCCCAGCCCTGCTACATTGCCTTAAAGTTGTGAATTGATTTTAAATAGCTAACTATCAATTAAAATGCTGCTTCATTTTATTTCAGCGTTTCTAGGCTCCGATTCCCAGTGACGGGAGCGGTATGGAGAGGCACTGGGGTGGAGTGGCTCACCAGTTGAGGCAGGAGCAGGTAAGAAGCCACAGAGACCAGGGTTCCGACGCAGGGGGTGATGAAGTACCCCAGAGCGGCCGTCTCGGAGTCTGTCCCACCTGCACGGAAACAGAACACGGAGCAGCTCAGGGAAGATTCGGGTTCAATTCCAATTGCTGTTGTGCAATTCGTATGTAACCTGCCATTGTAATGCAATTGTAATTGAGACTGTGCACACCAGGGTAACTGCAATTATACCAGAGATATAATCGATCAATAATAGTTTATTAGTAAGATGCACCTGTGCAATAGGAGACTTATTTCCATCCCTGGTACATTGCCTTAAGGTTGTGAATTAATTAAAATAGCTGACTATCAATTTAAATGCTGCTTATTAAAATGTGAAGAAAATGTAATCCTATTTGTTCTGATAAGTTTGTTCGGTGCATTGAGAATGCCAGAGCCCGTCCGCTTATTTAGCAGGATGCACGGATCTCAAGGGTCATATCCTGGTTAAATAAATACATTTGAAATTTTAAAAAAACTTGAAAAGGCGCTATAAAAGAAAGTGCAGAAATCAGAAATCACACCAACGAAGCGAAGCATCCTGTGCTGGCCTCCAGAGATCCTATCCTGGGTGTGTTTAGTAAAGGGTGCCCCCCGGTGGTGGTGGCTGGTACTCACTGGAGAGAGCCAGCAACATGGCGAGGGCAGCGAAGGTCCCGGCCAGCCCCTGCCCGCTCATGAACAGGGTGCTGTACTTCTGCGGGAGCAAACCCACCAGCCCAAAGAGAGAGCCCTGGAGCACCGCGCCGAAGGCTAGCGAGAGAGAGAGAGGAGAGAGGAGAGAGTTACTGACAAGCAGGGGCGTAGCGATCCGCCTCGTTTGTAAACATTATATTCTAACCATGTTAAATCTTTCTCCCCAGGTCCCTGGGAGTCTTATTCCCATCCCTGTAACATGTAAAGAAAGCCTCGAGATTCATCTGTCGCGCTGTCGCTGGAGCCCATTAGCCTGGTTAAACTCCCACTGTAACTGACACTGACTCACAACAGGAAGGTGCAGCTCTCATATATTACAGAACAGGCCCCGCGCGACGCACAGCAGCGGCCACGACTCACAGTTGATGAACCAGATGGTCGCCATGGTGACCGAGAAGAAGACCCCGGGCTCCATGGGGACCTTGACGAGGACGGCGGTGAGGATGAAGAAGAAGAGGATGAAGAGGAGGCTGCCAGCGATGCGCAGTCGCTCCGAGATCCTGAGAGAGAGAGAGAGACAGAGGTTTCCATTTGTTACATCATATGTATTTTCTGTATTTGTGCCTGCGATTATTGCTGGGTTACTTGGAATAAATAGAGCAAACATGTTTATGTGGGGAGCGATTTATGTTACTCTTTAGTA